>NW_015150645.1:788347-839821 GCF_000732505.1 Cyprinodon variegatus
AATTATATTTATTTTGTATAGCTTGAGAGCCCAACCACTTCCAAAAGTGCTCATTGTGTTATAGGCTTGAAATACAAGAAAAATACCAAAGTCTTATTTGTATTTTTATTAATATCTTATTGGCTTTAAAACATTTGCGTATTTTATGCCAATAATTTGATTTATAATTTGAAATGGCTTTCTGTCACGCATCTTGAATCAGGTTGAAACATTTAACATTCTCATTTAGGAGGCTTAAACTTTCAATGTGCAACTGTTTTCCTGTTTTTAATTTTTTTTCCTTTTTTTGATGACCAGAAACAAGCTGCTGAGGAAACAAGAAAAGAGGAAGCAAACAGGAAGAGAAAACACAGCGAGAAAGAAGAAGAAAAAGAACCAGAGGGGTCTGTTTTGCTGCTTTGGTGTTCCTAAACATCACATTAGTTGTTTCCACATTGACGTTGATGTTTATCTGTGCAACCTTGATCTGTAACACTGGTTGCTTTTAGGTGAATCAGATACAACAAGCTGATGCACCTTTACATTTTTTTTTAGGTCTGGAAAGGAGTGGATATAATTATAGTTCTAGACTTAAATCATTTTTACATGTTGGATGTGGTTAATGTAGAAAGTTATAAAGAAATCCACAACTATCTACATGGTAAACATTGGAGTTGTGTTTTTAATCCTACATAGGCAGGAGACAGAGGCTCCCACTACAGATCCAGAGAAGCATTCAGAGTCCAGTGAGGAGGTAAGCTGCCAGATAAGTCCTAAACTATGTTTGATGGAAAAGACATGTACCAATATAAAGCCTCAATAAATTATGGGTTTGGATTTCTCTGTCGTTAATATAGTTTTTAAATTAATCTGTTTAATTCATTGATTTATTTATATCAATACAATGCTTCTGAATAGTGACGCACTGCATATCTGCATTAATGCTGTGTTGGCCAGTGTTGGTTATTTTAAGCGTATCAGCAGCGGTCCGATAACTTGGCTGATATTGTAGTTAAACAAGGTGGGTTGTAGCCTCATGATGGTTTCAGTTTTATTTTCGGCCCTTTGATTTTACTGTCTAACAAACACAGGCAACAATGTCTCTTTAAGACAGTTTTGCAGCAGACTCTGTTTTATGAACCGCTACCTGCTTAATGGGATACAAGGATTTAGATTAATCTTTAAAACTACAGTTAATGTTTCTCTAGATTGCATGAAGCTCGACTTATGTTTTCTTCATGTGGACTAAAGAGAGACCTGCTTTTTTATGTGGCTGCAGACAACATTTAACTCAATCTTGTGGATTCAAGAGCAAAGTGACTGTTAAAAACGTGTCTGGTTTTGATCTTATAGGTTCTTTCTTTCGTCTATTTGGTTAGAGTGTGAAACCTCTAATGGACTTGTGCCAAAACTCATTTCAGCGCCTTGAGCCAAAACATCTGGCTATTGCTCTTAGACCTTAGTCCGATCATGTCACCACCCAGTGATTGGACCCTCGTTGCTTTCGTACAAAACATGCAGCGGTGCTTGGGCTGTAACCTTTGCTTAGAAATATCAAGTGGCTCTTTCTATAAATGTTATTATAATGTTGGTGAGAGACTCAGATGTAAAAACAGTTCTTCTGAATCATTGATAAACTTTTTTTAAAAACTGCTGTTCAGACACATTGGTAATGAATCACTGGTCTTGTAAATGGAAACTTTTAGCTTCTGTTTATTGTCTATTGAGTTTTTAAAGAAACGGATGTCCATCAGTTTGCAGCCTTTCTGTCAGTTTTGTAGCTTTCAGTTATTGCTTCATCACCTTTGTCTCTGCTCTCCACTTACTCTGACTGATTTTCATCTTTCCAAATTGTTCATCTTTTTTCAGATACCAAAGGCTTTCTCCTCACGAAAGATCTCTCTTAGCAGTAAGTACATTCCTGAACGTTTAAGCTCTTCCTCTTCAAACAGCAATAGGTTCAGTATCAAATGTATTCATTCTGTATGCTTGGAATTACCAGGCAGTAAGCCGTCACCAGGCAGCACGGAGGCCGAGCACGAGTCTGGGGCCGGGGCAGGTCGCAAAAGGAGGTGGGGCTCCAGCACAGCCGTCACTGCCAAAAAACCCTCCATTAGTATCACCACCGAGTCACTCAAGGTATTTACACCAGCTTAAGATACAAATTACTTTTTAATATACTTTATCCTGACCAGTAGATTTTTTTTGAAAACTTCTATGAATAATTGTAAAAGTTCCCATTTGCCTTTTAACTTTTTCTTGTTTTGTCAATTTGAACTGCAAACGTTTATTACATAATATGTGTCCAACACAAAGCAAATAAGTGTAAGGTAGAAGACTCATGCTTTTCTTTCTTTCTTTTTTTTTCTTTTCCACCTATGGATAATATAATCTATGCATAAATTCATCTGTTTTTTAAAGGCCTCAGAGGTTTGTTAGGGAACATTGTTGATGAAACAGCATCATGGAAACCAAAACTGCAGAGATTCACAGTTCAGGCTGAATGTTTTACAGGCTGGATGTTAGTTGTTAACTTTTGAAACATGGGAGGTTAGTCAGAAGATAGCTGTGAGACTTTTGGCCCATTTATTGGTCTAAATCAAAACATTATAGTGATATATATTTAAAAAGTAGTTTAAAACATGGTAGTGGTAGCATAATAATATGGGGATTGCTGGAGACAGGGAAGCTGAGAGGAAGAGATTCAAAGATGGATGGAGCTACATTAAAGGTACTATCTGGAATAAACACAGTCAGTGGCTTTAAGTACTGAGCTGGGACTTCTTTTTAGGACTTTGGACTTTTTAGGCTCTAGATGTTAACAGCTATAAGAGACATACCCCTAAACACTTATCCGTCTTTCAATGAGCAAAAGGGGTACTGGTTGTAAAAGCACCAGGTATTGCTTCAAATAATTTTACAATTACTACATCATGAAGTCCCATCCATCCATTCATCTCCTCCCACGTATTCCGTTAGGGTCACAGTGGAGCCAGTGCTTATGTCCGGCAGTCTATGGGTGAGAAGCAGGGTACACCCTGTAGAGGTGACCAGTCTGTTACAGGGCAACATGGAGACACACAAAGACATATAACCACACACACACACACACACACTCACAGCTAATAATAATAACAATAATGAATTTTATTTATAATGCACTTTACATTTGATTTCAAATCTCAAAGTGCTACAAAACAAGTTTAAAAGACCATAACATTAAAAACAGAGTAAAAAGACAGTCATTAAAATCAATACATTAAAAGGCATACGTAGCCTATTAAAAAAAATCTAAAATCAACAATTGTAGGAATTTCTAAAAAGGAAAGTTTTTAGTCCTTTCTAAGCTAAGGACAATTTACATAAGACAATTAACCTAACATGTTTTTAGACTGTGGGAGGAAGCCGGAGTAACTGGAGAGAACCCACGCATGCACAAAGAGAATATTCAAACTCCATGCAGAAAGATCCCGGGCTGGGAATAGAACCCAGAACCTTCTTGCTGCAAGGCAACAGTGCTACAAACTGTGCCACATTACAGCCCATCATGAAGTCCCACTAAAGAATATTAAATGTTTAAAAAATAGAAACTGTAGCTACAAACGTTCTACTGTTCCAAATGTTGCCTCTGTGCTCAGAAACTAAACACCAGTTCCTGTGTTTCTCCTTTTATTTTTATTTTTTTTTCTTTCCTCATTCTAGTCCCTGATTCCTGACATCAGGCCGCCTGTCGGTCAGGATGCTGTTGTAGATCTTCATCCTGAGGAAGCTGCTCTGTCCGGTACCGAGGAGGAAGAGCGGGAGCGCTCTGACCAGGACCTTCAGATCCGACGCACCGTCACACAGGTGATCCTGCTGCTTTTATGCTAGGTTCATGCAATTTGAGCAGCAAAGAAGCATCTGCTGCTTCATCTTTGATGCTTCTGCACATAAAGTTTTGAAGATGCTCTTGAGACACATCCAGTATCATCTGTAGAGATGCATCTGATGCTTCTGCTGCTCCTGTCTTCAATGGGAGAGTGGCTTTGCTATACTTGGGGTGATAAGTTGGTCAAAAATAGTTTTAATGTTTTTTAAGTGAGAAAGTACACCCCAAAACATGATCTGTGCTGTCAGATCATCAAGATCAAACTCCTTAGATGCTCATTTAAAGGGGGGAGTAGTATTAAATCCCTTTGTTTTGCCATTCAAACCTTCACTTTCTCTTCTCTTTGCAGGTGGTGCCCGCTGAAAGCCAAGAAAATGGCCAAAAAGAAGCAAAGAGAATAAGGCGGGAAGACTTTGAGGAAGATGATTCTCAGGTAGAAGGGGGAAGTATCACAGCCCATGAGGAGCAGATGGACACCTCTCTCCCAGCAGCTGTGGAAACTCAGTCACCAACACTACCAAGCCAAGATACCGAAAGCAACACTGGTAATATGGTCACAACAATGGGCCTGAAATCAATAATCATAACTTCATTGTTCGATTTTTACACTGTTAGGATAAATGTAATAATAAAAAAGGTTTGACAAACCATTTTCTAAAGTTGAACGCAGGGATTTTGTTTACTGTTTTATTCATCTTAAATATTAAAGCTAACTTTTTTTAAATAATTGTCACCTAAAGTTTCTCTGTCTTTTAAAAAAAATACTAGTGACACCCAGCGACACCCTCATTCGACGCTCCATCAGCCAGCAGAAAACGGGTGTCTCCATCACTATCGATGACCCTGTCCGCACAGCGACGCAGCCATCACCACCGCGAGGCCAAGCCTCCAACATTGTTCACATCTGGAACCTGGTGAGAACATCTGGGTGATATTGGTCTGCTGTGTCATAATGAAGAAATCAGCGGGTCTGTGAAGTCCTGATATGTATGAAGTTAGATTATGGTTCAGTTTTAGGTAAATATGGAAAAATAACTGAAAAAAAAATATTTTTAAACAATTAATGACCTTTACTTAGAATTCCCATCGATGAATATTTAAATTTTAAACTACTGTTTTTTGAATAAGTAAATAAAACCAAACGTATTGGAAAAAAAATTCTTCTGCAGGATTTTAACTGGACCTAAGGTCTATGAGCTAAATTGGGTTCAGATGGCAAACGGAGGTTTAAAGGAATCTTAAGGGAAATTAGGAGTTTCTTTTGGGATTAAAATCATACTTTTAATAGGATTCAACTTCAAGTTGGCAACCGCTGTACTAGAAGGAACAAGAATGAAGTAGACGCTACCCTCTTTAACATAATTTTTTTTTTGCCATTTTAGGATTGTGAGAAAACGGTTTTACCAACTTTTAAACCAAGTTATCTTTGCATCAAAGGTTGTGTTACAGAAGCTGTATTAATTATACACTTGGAGGTTTTTGCCAAAAATGATCTTCCTAAGTGAAACACGTACTGCCAGCAGGAAACATTCATTCAGATTAAATGTATAACAGAAAAGAAAGCAGTTTAAAAAAAAGGTGTAAAATAGCTTTTAACTTAACTACTTTATACCCTTTCCCCCGCTGCCTTTCCTGTTTGGTAGTTACTCTGACCAGAAAGCATGTTCCATTCTCTGCATGTTTCACTCAGGAGGATTACCGGTGAAGCACCACCTCGTACCTCTGTTGTTTTTATAAATAACCGTTTGCTTCTCTGAATGTTTGTTTACTCAGCCAAGAAATGCATAGATACTCCAACAATGGCGTTTAGTAACAGTTTTTTTTTTTTTGCATATTGTTGTATTTTTCCTCTTGTTTCCTGCTCTCCATAATCGAGTTGTGATGTTTTTTTTAGGTGAGGCCGTTCACACTGGGACAGCTGAAGGAACTGCTAAGCAGAACTGGCACCCTGGTGGAGGATGGCTTCTGGATAAATAAAATCAAATCCCACTGCTATGTTACTGTAAGTTATTAGTTATGTTAGTTTCTTTTGTCCATGATTATGTTTATAGTGATGATCTATTAAAGTTTTGCTATCTGAATCTTTCTTTTTGTAGTACTCTACTATTGAAGAGGCAGTCGCTACACAGGCAGCTCTTCATGGAGTGAAATGGCCTCAGAGCAACCCAAAGTTTCTTAGAGTAGACTTCTGCCAGCAGGAGGAGGTATGTGCCGGTTCTTTTATGTTTTTGTTTGAAACCATGACATCTTTGTTATTGGTAGCTGCATGGTGTCAATCTGCTTTTTTTAGTTGGACCACCAGAGAAACCCCTCGATGGCCGTGGACAGACCTGCAGGAGAGGACACAGGACCTGCCCCAGTGCGTGGACGAACATCAGGGCCGCCACCTCTCCTCCCCGAGCGGGACCAGTGGGCCGAGCGTGAGCGTGAGATGGAGCGCAGGGAGCGTGCCCGAGCAGAGCGGGAGTGGGATCGAGACAAGGTTAAAGAGTTTGGGAAAACCGAAGGTGAGAAGGAGGGAGGCTCACGAAGATCACAATCCAGAGAGAGACGGCGAAAGGAGAGGGCAAAGAGCAAGGAGAAGAAGATGGAAAAGAAAGGTAAAAGCTGTACATCACACAGGATACTTTGGGAAAACAATAATAGTTCATAATGAATCACAAATATGTAATCATAACTGTTTTGCAAAGTATCTTTCAAATGTGTTATTGTTGAGAATAATTGCTAAACTTTGAATTTTATAAGAAGCGCGCTACTCTGATACAATTTTGAGGGAAAGAATTCAGCCTTGAAATTAGACACAGTTCCTTCAGCTGCTGGTTTGACCTGCAGAAGCAGAGAATAACAAACTGCTTCTGTAAAAGGATACTGATATAGTTGTTCTAGCTTAGAGTTTTGTGAAGGCAGATTCAGGAGTATGACTAGGTGTATAGTTAAAGCAGATGAGGTAACTAAAGCATGCTCAATCTGCTTCTGAAGGATGCTTATTTTTTTTTTTTTGCAATCTCTCTTTGGATATATCCATTAATAAAAAAAAGATTACATTTAATCTCTGAGTTTTACTTAATTTTGACGACTTTTCTCTGTCAATCAATGAATGTAAGGACAGAATCTCTTACTGTCCAACCTTAGCTAGATTTAAATCTGCATGCAGTGTATTTAATAAAGCATTCTTGTTAAATGATTTTGTCTTTCTCTTGGAACAGCCGAAGATCCCCCCGCAAAGCTGCTGGATGACCTGTTCCGCAAAACTAAAGCCGTTCCCTGCATTTACTGGCTTCCTCTCACAGAGGAACAGGTGAGGACAAAACCGCTCACCGACTTCTACTCAGCTATTTAAACAGGACCTTTTTACGTGTTATTTTCTTCCATTTACGCCTCTACTTTTTTTTTTTTTTTTTTTTTTTAAGCAAGTTCCTCTTTTCCATTGAAAACCCCGGGCTTTTTATAACCTGGCTAATTGAAATCTCGATTAATTTATCATCTCGCTTTTTTTCATAACTCTGAAAGTGTTCGGGACAATCATGCAAATCCCCATAGCAAAATGGTTGCCAAAAAAACATAAAGACCACATGTTTGAGGGTGTACATGGGTCTGTTTCATAGGAGCACATCCAGCTGGTCATACCATGTCTAATCCGCTGAGGATGTTGTGGTCCTTCAGCCTCATGTAGTTCTGTTCATTTTCTTGAGTTTGTCGCACACCTGTTTTGTGGTGTGCAGAACGTTTATTTCAGACGGTCTGGCTCAAGTGGCGTAGATGCGTTCATTGCGCATCGTCGACTCAAACTCCTGCTAAATGACCTCTTCAGCAAAAACGCTTAAAAGAGCCTTGAGCTCAATATCCGTCCTACAGTCATTGCTTCTACTCTTCTGCTTCATCATGTATTTAAGAAATTAGACAGCGGTAAAGAACACAACTGCAAAAGCTGTGTGTGTGTTGGCGGTATAAAAAAAAACACATTTTAAAAGATGGCAGGATGATCACATCCTTGCACGACTCATTAATCAGAGCAAACTACTGGATTGCTCGAGGGACTTGGACTAATTTTATTGTCATTTTGTATAAACAGAGTGTATACAAAATGACTAAAGCCCCCTGAAAGGAAAGCATGGGTAACGCAAATTAGTTGGGTGATTCCGTATGAAAAAGCATAATTAGCTTTTGAGCGGCAGTGGAAAAGGGGCTAATAAGTATATGTTTTGTTGTTGTCTAGAAAACATTTTCTTTTTTTCATGTTAGGATTATGGAATCAAGATCTGCACTGCCCCTCTCCTAGTTCCCTAAGTAAAAAAAAAAAAAAAACGGTAGCATACATGCAAAAATATAATGCATTACTATTTAATATTGGAATGAACACCTGTTATTCACAAACACTGAACTACAGCTGACAGGACAGACGACTAACAGCCAGCATGATAAAACTAAAATTCCATCAGGATGCTGGAGCTTTAAGTAATTAGTTTTTTTTGTTTGTTTTTTTTTTTTCATATTCTTCTTATCTAAAATTAGCCAAAATGCTAGTTAGAAGTATTTAACCCAAACCAGCACTTTGTAAAAACACAGAACTCAGACCCTAAAAGGATTCATTCTGCAAGGAGCTTCAAATAGGCTGAGCTGAGGAAGTGATGTTTTGTAGGCTGAAGATCTACCTGATATGTTTAAAAGGAAGTAAAATGGTCCCCCCATTAAAGACTCAGGCTTTTGCTAAATGTATTAAGATAACAGACAAAAATATTTTTCTTAAAGTGATGACATGCTTGTACCAAAACTCATGCAAATGCCTGCAGGAGTATTTAAAAAATTGGTGTCAATACCTTTGAAAGTTATTGGTTTGTTTCACAATTCTGCGGAGATACACAGCTAAATGTTTTTTTATTTCCTCATTTAGTTTGTGCAGCGAGAAGCTGCCCGAGCAAAAGAGACGAAAGAGCGCGAGGAGCGGAGGAAAGAACGCGAGAAGAGAAGAAAACAGGAAGAAGAGGAGGAGGAGAAGAAAAGGGAGGAGGAGCGCAAGGAGAGAACGAAAGCAGCCGCCGCCTCGGCAGAAAACCGGAGTGAGGGTGAGAAGGACAAGGGCCGGGAGAGGGACAGAGACCGGGGTAGAGACAGGGAAAGGGACAGAGACAGGAACAGGGAGAACGACAAACGCAGGGAAGGGTACCGTAGGCCAGGGGGCAGCGGAGCGGGATCCAGCCGGCGCTCCCGCAGCCGGAGCGAACCAAGAGAAAGGAGGCGCTGATGGAACTGTCATGGAGTCCATCCTCCTGCATTTTGCCTTTCACTACATGTACTTTGTTACAACAAAGACCCAACAGAGGACCAACTGATGTCATTTCCATCTCTCATAAAGGCCCCCCCCCCTTATTTTTTAAAGCACATCTGTGCCGACCGTCATGCGTACGGAGAACACGATGATTGCAGTGTTGTTTTCCAGAGTGTCCCAGCCATTTTCTTCATGCCTTTTCCCGTCTTCTCTTTCAGTTTTTGTTCTGATTGCGTAGCAGAAAGGCACACTGGACAGTTTAAAACTACTACAAAATCCACTTTCTCTTCAAAGTGTAGATGCTGATCATAATTTTTAGCAGTGGTTGACTCCTCTGGGAGGTGAGCATCCTGCGATGTGCTGAGAACCTCTTTTGTTGCTGCATGTAGTACTAAGCTACTTCTGCCAGTCCTGCCTAAAGAGAAAATTTATTTGTCTGCGCAGAGGCTTGCAGGAATTAAAAAAAAAAATATAGAAATCCATGTTTGGCATTTTGTACAGACTTAAAATATCTGCAAAATCAAGTCTTTAAATAAGGCAGCTCTGGATTATTTTTCACTTATTGTAAAAACTACTAAGACAATGCAGTGTTCCTGTTTCTCTGTTAAGAGATGAGAAAGTTCTCTGTGGGAGAGAATATGTCACAACTAACTCGAGTTTTGATTTTGTCCTTGTTGATCCTGCTTTCATCTTTCTCTCCTCAATCCGATTCTCTTAACCTGACCTGTCAACGCAGGTCCCCCCCACCCCACCCACCCACCAGAGAGGAGAGTGCATTATACGTTTCCCACCAATGGTTTTAACTTTGTTTTTTAAATCGTTATTTTATCATTTTAGTACAAAGATTTCATTTTGTTTTTAATTCTTTAAGTACGCCTATCAGTGGTGAATGTACAAATAATAAAAAAACATTGAAGTTTGAAATGATTGTGGTATTTTCATTTTCTATTTTCAACATGGATCCTTTTTCTTTTTTTCTTTGACCGACAAAATATCTGAACCTATTTCTGCAAATAATTGATTAAGGATTTCTGCTATTTTTGTTTTGAAGTCACATCCCTCAGGTTATCAACACATAATCTATCATTGAGATAACCTAAGTGATTAAGAAATTTAGTTTGCTTTTGTTTAGAAAAACAAAATCCAAACCAACCTGACCCAATCTCTATTTATTCACTGGATTGCCAGTTGTTATGAAGTCACCAGCCGCCATATTGGTACTCCCTAGTTAGACCAGTCAGAATATTAAAAATATGGGCGCTACAGCATCAAAGAAGATGATGTTCATTTTTTTTAGGGGCTTAAGAATTGTAAAACAAAGATAAAGTCATCACTTTGACACACACTTGCTGCTTCAAAGCTTCAGTAGAATACTGTCATTTAAGGTAAAAAATAGGAACATCACATTGCATAGTCAGTATGAAGTCTATAAATCATGTAATATAGCATATACAAATCCATCACAACTAAATAAGTGTGTTAATGGAGCATAATAGTACTAAAGCAAGACATTAAGAATAATACACACACGCACAATCTGATGATGTTCCAAAAATACTAAATTGATGATGTACATGTAATACACTGATTACATTGTTATAGTAATTACATTACAGGCATTTTTATGTAACGACTGTGAAAGTGGGGAAAAACCAAGATGGTGGCAGGTGACTTCAGTTTTTTTGGTCCATCAGCAATTCAGAGAATAGCTAAAGATCAGTGACCTGACCCTTCATAAAAAAGTAACTGCTCTTTTCTAAACTTAACTAGTCTTTGCACCCTCTTCTTCAGCAGCATGTAATATCTTTCATAATGGGCAGCCCGTTTAATTCCACACTGTTTAAAGCCGCCTGCTCTTCTGAGCTTCCTCAGGAATCGGACCGTTTCTGAGTTTATGTTGATCAAACTGTTAAAACTACCGTCTGTAACCTTTTTAAACCTGAAGAGGGTGCCAAAGAGAATTTAAGACACAAACAAGGATTGCAACAAATATGCATATCGACAGGACTACAAGACATCAATGAACACGTTTTATAAGAAGAAAAAAACTGTTTTGGGTTTAGATATAAACGAATAGCTGGACTTTCTTCAAGAATTCCTGGCAGAGCAAATTCATCCAAGTCCTGAAGCCGTTAAGTATTCCCAGACCATCACACTGCCACCATCTGGCAGCTTTATATCTGTGCTCCAAAACACCATAAACAAACAGTTAACTGCCAGGCCTCTGTTAAACCTGCTAACATGCTGAGGAGGTTATTTAGACTTTTTTTTTAAGGTGTGTTGGAGCAGAGACGCACGCAACAGCTGTGTGATGGTGGCACTCCAGAACAGAGGATGCCTTCCCTTAAACTAGACTGAACTGTAGTTAACTCTCATGGATGCTTCTTTATTCCAACCTATTTCTTATTGTTTCATCCGAAACAGTGAGATTAACTAATGAAAGTGAGGTCTGCAGTGCTTGAGATGTTAGTTATTTTGTTAAATCCAGTAAGTTAATGTGTTCTTAATTGGCTAGTCGCTCTGTTTGTCCTCCATTTGTGAATAAAGGCTCTCTGTGATTTCCTAGAAGTGTTAAATATTTCTAGGCCTTTCCACACTCATGTCATCTGTTCTTTAGTTTGGGACATGATTGATTGTTTTTAATTATCTTGTTTAGCAACCAATGTCACGTCAAATCGAAAAGTCGATTTTACAGGTCAGGCATTAATCAGGCCTGTTTATTTTGGATGCAGAATTCTTTAAAATACGGTTTCAATTTTTATTTTTAAAAGCAGCGATCACGTTTTAAATAGGGACGGTTTAGTTTGGTCTTCATCGCCAGATTATACATTTTAAATGTGACAAGAAAGCAAAAAAAAAAACAAACAGCAAACCTGATGAGTTTTTGTACCTTTATTCCGCTGCAGAGGGGAAACAAGTAGACACAAGATATATATTAAAGCTACAACTAAAGATTTTTTAACGATTAAGATTTTTGCAAATCTGTTGATTATTTTTTCAATAATATCCCGTCTTTAAAGAAGACTTTATGAAATTAAATCAGGTGAAACTCAAACTTTTAAGGTTGAGGAGTTCTCTATAGAGCAGAGGTCTTCAACAGGGGGTCCGCGACCCCTAAGGGGTCCGCAGAGGTACTGCATGGGGGTCGTGAACGTTTTTTCCACTAATTGAAATGTCTTTAAATACATATTAACATGAATTCAACACACTGATGTAAACAGATAAATGGAGGCAGAAGATGTCTTTCAGTCATCAATGCACACATTCAGCGACACACAGAAGCTCTTTCAAGCTGGACACCATTTCATTCACAACACCTGTCCCATCAACCAGGAATCAGAATCAGAAATACTTTTATAATCCCAGGGAGAAATAACTTTTGTCACATTACTTCATCTGTAATAAAGTGACTATAGGAGCAGTTTGATATAAAGCAATTTCATACAATATGTATAATTGGGGGTCCTGCTCCATCTCGCCCTCTGTTTGGGGGTCCTTGGCCTGGAAAACCTTGAAGACCCCTGCTATAGAGCATATTGATATACAATTTATGTTTAATCTTATATGCAAAACGTTAATATATTTTTTACAATTTAGGAAAATGTCATCCCTTAGAGTCTATATACTCCAGTCAACGATTAATCGATTATTAAATTAGTTGACGGTTATTTCAATATTCCATTAATTGCAATTAATCTGATTGTTTCAAGTTGAGCTGTAGGGCAGAAAAGCAAGTTTCTCACAAGGGGGAACATTCTCTTGATAAAAATGCACATACAGTTTAAAAAGGATAAATGTTAGTGTTTAAAAAAATAGTAAACTAACATGGAAGGGAAACAAACTAATTTTTTGTACAACTGCATCCATATTGTTATTCCGGGCACTAACCTTTGGCTCCACAAGGGGTCAGTCATACCATGCTAGCCCTGTCAGGGATTTTGGAACAGCCTAAAATGCATAACAAAGTTAGAAGGAACTGAAACCAAACATATTGATCCAACTCACCAGGTCTCTTAAGGTCTACTACCTTAATAAAACATTTCCAGCAGCTTTCAGTTTTACTTTGATTCTGCTTTTTCATGTTTTCCTCCCAAACTGAAAACATTTAAAGACAGTAGTTACTTTATAAATATCCACCATTTACTGCACTTCTCCGCCTCCCTATTTGTTCGCCTCAGCCCATCTCTCTGTTCTTGACGTTTATCCTGCAAGGCTCAGCAGTGCTTCTATGTAATTACAGTCCTATGGTCGCTGAGACGAACATTTTTCCGGCCTGATGCAACTGTAGCTCTGTGTCTGGACCTTCAACTGTAGCATCTCCTGGCAGCCAGAGAGCAAAAGATTTTTGAGGGGCAGCCAGGCTGCACTTAGAAATTTGGGGAAAATAAATGATTTGTTATCTCCAATATGTGCTTTTTAGCAGGCAGATTGGGGTTTTAGGTCCTTAAGTTTAATCTAATTTTGCAACAGAGTTCATCAAAATGATCAGTTAGTCAGAAGGGAAGCTTGATTGAGCTAAATTTAGGGCAAAAGGTTTTAAGGGTTATGACAGATTTATTACTTTAATCGATAAACTGCAATAGTTTTACCTGCTTAAAACCATTTTTCATCCAGTTTGATGTGCAGTACTTCAGTTTAAAAAATTACTTATAAAGATTATAACCTAGATATATAGCCCAGGTATTAACATGTATTACCTTTTTGCATTATGTGACTTTATTTTTTTATTTTTTTTTATTTTATAAAACAGAAATAATGTATGCCGACGTATGCTGTCGGACTAACAACAGTTTAAATAAGAAATCTGTCATACATTGCACATGGTACCCGATTAAAAATCACACACAAGTGATATATTAGGATACATATACATATATTAGGTCACATTTCCAAGAGAATATTTTAGGCGCTTGGTTTGGAACAGATATGTTTTGTCCTAACTGGGAAGATTTGCTCAATTTATAGACATTAACTTTATAAAATACATCACCTTAACCTCCAAACATACAAAATGTGAAAACCATTGCACTTCATATTGCTTTGCAATGTGTCAATTTCAGGAATAAATACACAAATCTGCAATATTTTTTCTGTTTGTGAAACATGATTTTTGCATTTACGTAACTCGTGTAGCTCACAGAAGCACAGTGGACATCTTTTCCCCGGGTGAATACTTACAAACTTTTAAAACTAGCGCTTTTAGTTGATCACAGGTTGGCCCTAAAATCTCCATCTTCAGTGTCTATGTTTCACTGTTTACTAGCATTGAAGAAGCCCTACTGGTGGCGACATAACACTAGCTGAACCTCTCACCCTAAAGTTTCTGAAGTTTAGAAAAACGTTCAAATATGCAGAGCTCTTAAAAACCCTCTACATTCAACAGAGCGATCAATGACTTGGGAATGCTAAATGGCCTGTAATTTTATAGAACATTTTTCAAGTCAGTAGACTCTAGCTTCACACTTCATTCAGTCATTCATAGAGTGAGGGTGGCACGCTCCTCATTTCCACAGCTACCCTGGGGCACACAGAAACAAGCTGTCAGAGATTTCAAAACTTTTAATGTTTATCTACGGAGCCCCTCTGATGACATGGTCAAAAAAAATGTTTAATTGTGGCCACGAAGTAGTATTTCGTGGCCACGCAATAAGTATAACGTGCGCACAAAATACTACTTCGTGGCCACGCAATAAGTTCAATGTGCGCACGAAATACTTATTAATAATATTAATATCATTCCTGGACAACTGGGTAAGCAAATCGAGCGCACCTTCTCTAAGGTCTAAGGCGCGCTCGATTTGCTTACCCAGTCGGTCTCCGCCAGTCACGTGACATTTGTTGCTAAGACGTCATTTTAGGTGGAAAAGGCGTAGTGTAAACAACCGCAGCATAGCTAAACGAAGGACTAAAGGCCCGTTTACATAGCAGCCTGTCCAAGATAAGTCATTACAGTTAACATAAGCCTGAAAACAGGGGCGGATTTATTGATATTATTAATAAGTATTTCGTGCGCACTTTAAACTTATTGCGTGGCCACGAAGTAGTATTTCGTGCGCACGTTATACTTATTGCGTGGCCGCGAAATACTACTTCGTGCGCACGAAATACTACTTCGTGGCCACAATTAAACATTTTTTTTGACCATGTCATCAGAGGGGCTCCGTATTTATCACTCAAGTAGAAGTATAAATCCTACTGGTTAAAAACACTTTTGTAGAAGTTAAAGTCCCTTTAAGCTTTTTTTAATGAAGTAAAAGTGTAAAAGTACCGTTTTTAAAACTACTGAGAGTATAAAAGTAAAATGAATGCACTAAAAATGTTAAGGACAGATACTTTACTGCACTAGCCTTTTTTAAGAAACATTTTGCTACAATTCTGGATGATAATTTCCTTATACTTAATTCCATAACTATAGTTACAGTGTCAAATTTAACTTTGCATCATCTTGAAAAGCAATTAATTTTGGTATGTGGCAACAAGTGGGTGCAGCACCGAGTCCAACCACAGAGAAATTAATTGTCTGGATGAAACAAATTATTTTGATGGTTTTTAATTTTTCTTCTTTTTTTTTTTCTTTTTTTTTTTTTTATACCAAGAGGCCATAAGGAAAATCAGCTTAAATAAAACAAAACAAACGAGTCTGTTTTTAAAATTTAAGGAGTAGAAAGTAGATATTTTGCAAAAAAACGTAAGGAGTAGAAGTAAAAAGTTGTCTAAAAAAATAATTACTCCAGTAAACCTAACCTGAGACCAAGTCAAGACCAAGAGCAGCGATCCACATTTTTTCACAATAAAAGGTGAACTTTCCTTGAGTGGAAGTGGGGAATGGGTGGGCTTAAGTGACATAAATAGATAAGTGGCAACGAGTTACATTGTTGCTTTGATTTGAATTATTACATTTTACATGGAAGAATTGTATTAACTGATGAATTATTGTTTCCATAATTTTGGTCTTAGAAGAAAATCTCCATCATAAAGTCATGAGACTGGTCTTAAGTATTACAGCACTGGGTACCATAAGCGGCCACCAGGCCCTCTGAGCACCGTTAGATGGCGTTATAGGTGACATGTCCCAAGGACAGAACTACTGACACAGACACAGCTGCGGTTCAAGTTGATGACGCTCAGGTTGCAGGATAAACTCTTGCATCCTGCACCATTGTTGTTCTTGTATGGCCTTCACTGACGGCCTTCGCTGCATTTGGCTCACAGATTGCAAAATCTTAAAGCCTTTGAGAACCTCATACATAAGCTGCAAAGACTGAGTCTTATTACGAAAGAGTTTAACATCCTCCACCTTAAAGATATAGTGGAGGATATTCTTTGTCCGGGTGGATCATCAAAATTGGTGGTCCTCCTAACTGTCAATCATTCTGATTGTTAAATATGGAAGTTAGGTCCTTCTGAAAGTGGCTGCGCCTCGGAACTTCCCTACCGGTTCTTTACCTGGGAGCAAGTTATTTACTACTCTTAACTCAAACTGGGTAAAACCATATAAAAAAGGACCGTAAAACAGGGGTAAAAAAGTAACAGAGTTCATTCCAGGTCAGGTCATTATAGGACAGAGAAATTGCTTAGGGTTGGCACAGCTGTGGGCTCAAAAAACGTCCGCGAGCGTCCGGCAAAGATTGAGCAAAGATTGAGCCCCGAACAAGGTCATCTCCTCTTTCTTATACTATTCTGTCTAATCTGGCTAACAAAGTAACAATACACATGATGTATAATGGTTACACAAGGGTATCCTATGTGCTCGTCCCCATTTTCACTTAACGGTAGTGAGTCTGAAATATTGGAAAAATTGCAAACCTTCTTTTGGAAAGTAAGCTTGTATGAGCGATGCAAAAAGCAACTTTTAAACAGAGTGTGCACAAGGAGAAATGGGCTTGTACATGCTCTCGCACGCATTTAATAGGCCTTCCCCCTTTTGGGAGAGGGTACAGGGTTGTACATGTGCATTTTTTTTAAAGTGGAGAGGTGGGGCTTTTCAACAATTCACAAAAAACCTCCACTATACCTTTAAGATAAGTCAGGCTTTACCGGTAGAAAATTAGGCCTTTAATTTTGCTGAATCATTACTATTTTTTAAACTATCAGCAATGAAACAGCTTATTTCAGCTAAGACTGGCTCTTATTTTAAGTTGAGTTAAGGAGTGTTAGTCACGACCCTTCCCAGGTTGCTGAAACGTCAAACTTTCAAAGAAAGATCTAGAAACATTGCTCAAATTGATATTTCTGTGGGTTTGTGTTTCTTCGTTAACTGCTAAGAGCAGCTGGAAGACCAAAGCAGACCACCACCTGTGCTATGAGGGTTCAGGTCAACCATAGCAGCCAGTCAGCTGAGCAAGGCAGCTCTTGTCCTGGTGAGTGGGCCCTAAAAACAATATGTTTTCGCTCTGTAAGCAGACCCTCCCCTCCAACTCTCTTCCTGCCCTCCTCTTTAGTATAACCACATAGGTTTATGTGTTAAGAGCTCAGCAGAGAAGTACACCAAGATCCAGTTTCACAGACAACCTCAGACGAGGCCTTTCTGATCTCTGGATCACACAGACTTTCCTTTACTTGGCTCCTAAATGAAGAATTTAAATTCTTTGTCTGCCTTATTTATTCGTATTCCCATTTGCGCTCTTTCCCTCGTGTCCCTTTAAGATGTCTTTGCGTTTTATTACTGACAGCCACTTGGCAAGCTCCACGTAAACATCAGTCAGCATTAGTTGAAGCGAGGATGAAAGACAGCGACATCTTGACAGCAAGTCTTACTTTTAAAGTTCAAAATTCCTTTGATATATAATACCCCCCTCCTTTCCTCTTTTAATCCCTCCCTGCCCCCTTTCTGCCTCTTTCTTTGTGATGACATGCACAGTCTTATGGAAACCAGATGTAGTCTTTTGCATTGGACGCAACGGCGACAGAGAGAAAACCAAAGAGCGATGCTGTGCGGTAGTTCATTAACAAGATGCAGGAGGGGTGGGAACAGTGAGGAGGAGTTTTGGGGTCCCACTGACACTCTCTTGTGGTCTCAATAAGTGATGCTGTGATTCTGTGCATCTCTAGAAGTTCCAATGATGAGGGGTGCTCCAACAGTGCCATTTATGCAAGGTATCCACATTCTGTGTCATACAAAGATGTTTATGCAATAAGAACTTTTTTAAATAGCTTTTATACCTCATAACCTGATACCTTTATGTATCGCACTGATGGACAATCACAAGGAACTGGAAAGTTGGAAAGGAAATCTCTGTGCTTTCACCTTGAAGCTTTCTCTCCCAGATTCTTTCCTGAGAAAAGATCACCTACCTCGTTGTTTACTGTTTTAAAAGTTTGATAGACCTGAGCAGCTCCCATCCCCCATCATCATGCTGTGTCTGGCTCACATGATGCAGCTGGAATTCCAGATGTTGCTCATGGAATTCTGATCCATCCGGCGACAGTGGCGTCGGATGTAGGAGTTTGCCCTGAAATCGAAGGATTGATGGTTCAAGCCCTGGCTCCGACTTTCAATGTTGTTGTGTCATTGGGCAAGACACTTTACCTGCATTGCCTACTGATGGTGGTCAGAGGGCCTGGTGGCGCCAGTATACGGCAGCCTCGCTTCTGTCAGTGAGCCTCAGGGCAGCTGTGGCTCGTGTGAGTGTTATATAAGTTCAGGCCATTTACCACTTAGAACAAACCTTTAAATAACACTTCATAACATATATGTAATAAATAACCATGAAACATGACCACAGATTTAGACAGAAATTGTAATCTTACTCAGTCCAGAGAATTTGCTGAGGGTTACAGAAGGCAGCGTTTACCAACCGGACTCACATCTCATTAAAGTCATCCCAGAATCACAGCTAATGAAGCATTTTATGCAACTTTATTATGCCACATCATCACATCATTACATCACACATGTTTGTAAATGAGGTGAAATCCATGGCTCCAGCCTTATCAAAATATTACTCCATGTTCCAGACAAAAGCACAGAGAACTTGCTGTTAAGAAATATCCACTCTGTCTGTGCCCCTATTTCATTCCTAAATCTCTGTTATGGACATAATGAACATGATAGCTGTATATCCTGAGACAAGAACTTTCCTAATTAGATAAACTGTTTAGTAAAACATTAGTTCAGACATGAAACAGGCAGGTATTAGGTTTAACAGACTCACACATCATCAATAAATATAATCCGACCAAAATAATATTTTTTTTTCTGATATTACAGCATAAAGTGTTTAAAAGTACACCTTTATTAACTGTTCACATTTAAAGGCAGATATTTTTTTGCCTGTAGTTCTAAGAGCGGATAGAGTATTCACAAAAAATCAATTTACAACAGGTTCTCAGTTAAGTTTAAGTCTGGATTTTGATTTTTAACACAAATTTTTCACTCTGGTTATATTTTTAGGGCCGTCATGCTGGAAGGGGAACCTCTTTTTTTTTTCTTCTTCTTCTTCTTTTTCTTCCTGGATTGTTCTGTTTTCAGTTCCATCCATCAACACTGACCAGCTTCTCTGTCACTGTTAAATAAATAATCGCCATAGCAACAAGCTGCCTCCAAAATGTTACACAACTGAGATGGCGTGTTCATTTTACCGCGTTTTATTCATGCACCAAAAAGTGCAGTCTTACCACAGCCAATCATGTAATGTTTTCTGTGTCCCTGAAATGACAAACTGCTTACAGGACCTTTTCTTTAGCCTTCTTTTTGCTACTTTGTCAATCCCTGCTTGTAGAGTATCAACAGATTTGTTGTTTACATGACATTGGCTAACAGCTTGTCCAGTTACCATGTCAGCATTGCTCTTTGGTCTTCAGGATGTTTTTCTGTTCCCTGATGTTCTCTTAACTTCTGAGCCCTGCTCAGAACAGCTGGATTTATGCTGACCATAATATAGATACACATAGAAGGACTCTGGTTCTTCTCAACTGGTTATTTTCCCTGGATTTTATTTATTAATCTTTTTTATTTTTGAAAACTTTGCATTGATTTTAAAAATGAAACACTACCTGATCGTCTTCAAGGAATATTTTTTAGCCAGATCAACGTGAAAAATCTATATCAATTCACTTTCATTCTCTGCTGTAGTTTTTCCTTCCAACACAATAGCTTCTCAGTATATTGTTTAGAGTTTGCTCCCTTTGCACCACACCCAATCAAAGTGCAGACCCTGTGTTGAGGTACAAAAGCAGTAATTAAGGCTTAAGTTAAGTTTTCAATACATTTAGCGATGAGAGGTCTATGGCAAAAACAAACATCTCAAAGCAAACGCACAAAGAAAGAGAAAGCTGAGATCAAGACGACTGTGGAAGAGAGGAATACATTTAAATTATGAGAGGGGAGTTTATTTTTCCACTCATAGTTTCATGTGTTGCTAAACGGAAAGCCAACATGCAGTCACAATGGAAAAATGTATTGCCTATTAATCCATCTTTCTTTCTCTGGCAATGCAAACCACAAATAAAGCGAAAATGGGGAATATTAAGTCAAAGTTGGAATACCTTATTTGAGGGTCAGCATACTTTCAGCTATAAAAAGCCAATAATGAGCTTAAACTGATAATTATATGTACAGCAGAAAGCAGACAGATCTAGTGAATTAACGTGGGAGATTTTTGATTTCATTTACAGAAGAGCTGCAGGAAATCTCACTCACTGTCTCTGTTAACATCATTTGCCGTATTGTATCCTGTAAAGGTTTAAATATCAAGGAAGATTTTTACTGGGACATTTTTTTAATGAATAAGACTCCTTCTTACAAAGTGCCTCACAAAAGGATTTATATCCATTTCAAGTTTTTATATATCTGGTTATGTTTCCAGAATGTATTGTGTATTTCATTTGGATTTTTTTATTAATCGATCAACATGAGTTGCACAACTTTGTGTGGTTTAAAAGCAATCAATGCATGATTTAACTAAAATAATAACAAAGCTGCACAGTAACAAGTAAGGTTTTTATTTTATTATGTGGTTATGACAAAAAAAACAAAAAAACAAATATTACTGATATATCAGCTTTCCTTGGGATTATAAATGTTATACAATTTTTACCCTGCTTCTTTCAGTTCATCTTGTCAGGGGGAATAACTTCCAATATTAGTGGAGAACAGGTATCATTTATACACTTCCTAGGAAAGGTTTTCCCTTTCCCCCTCATTGGACTTTCCCAAAATTGAAATAATGCTTTTGTGTATTTCTGTACATGTTCTGCAGAACTAAGAGAACGCAATACGCCGTTCCTCTTCCTATCTGCTATAGCAGTGGTGGTTTAAGATGTGGCAAAGCTCTAACTAACAGAAATGAAAACCAGATGCCAACTTTATATCCCTGCATAAATTCCCACCTTTTCCATGATCTCACTTTTTTTTCTGTGTGTGTTACGAAGCAGAAAAGTTTAACAGTAACCGTTTTCTGTTGGTCCTTCTTTCTCATTCTTTGGGGGATTTACAATTAACATCATGACAGAGTTTACGAGACATGGAGCAAGAGCAGGACTTTCCCTGTGACACAGTTTGTATTCAGGAGGCTGCAGGCAGTTTTCAGCCTCACAAAGGGAGCATGCAGCCCAGTGACATGCAGACACTTAAAAAGAGTCTGGTAATTATGATGAATTTGACTGAATGTGTGACAGGGTTCATTCAGGTTCAGGCTGGGTGCACTGTGAAGATGCTTTGTATGTTGAGATATGTAAAAGACTCTAGAGGAAGGACAAAGGCATAACGCCTTCTGTCAAGGATCTGTCTGTTCCGGGAACTAAATGAAACAAAATTCAGTTAAGTGTTAACATAAAAATACTTGTATTAATATGTTCAACAATGTCTGTGAAAGCTTTCATACCATTGATCTTTTTAACAGTTTCCAACCACAAACCTCAATGTATTGTATGAAGAAAAACATAAAAGGTTACTATTGCAAGTTTGATAGAATTTACAGGAGCTCGAGCAAATTATGAAGATTCTTGTGCTTGTATGAGCTGGAATTTCTCTTTCCTTTTGGCCTGCTTTTAAAATGCAAAATAAGGGAGGAGTTTAACACTACAGACCAACACACTCCCTACTGTATAACACGGTATAGGCAGCAAGATGCTGCGGGATGACTTGTTTGGAAGGGACATTGAAACAGATAAGAGTTTGAAGGGTTTGATAGATAAAGTTAAATTCAGGCAACTTGGTTTAAATAAAATGGGAGAGTCTGCAAAAGGGTGACCATATTCAGCGTACACCTCAATAGTTAAACATTTAGCTGTGGAGCTATACTTAATTATTGTTTTATGAAAATATACTATAGAAGTAAAAGTCTAAACTTTGAGCATCTGTGGCTGACCCGTTTCCATCCAATCCAAACGAGCTTTGGATATTTGATATTTGAGACCTCCTTTTTGTATTATTTCATTTTCGGGGCTATTTACATGCATTTTATATCAGTCGTCAATTTAAAACATTTCTTTTTAGAAAAAATCCTGCTACTTCTCTGTTCTCTTCAACTTCAAAGAAGTCTGGATTTAAGCACTTCCAGGATTTCACTTGAATAAAAGATCATTTTAACAGTTGCCTACTTACTTATATATGCTGTGTTGACCAAATTCAGTTTGGACTAACATTTTCTGCAGCAGTCTAACATTTTAGTGTGCAGGGTTTCGTCTGGTTGAAATGACAGAGAAGATGGCTAAAAGGAGGCCGGACATGTTGGTGTGGTCTTTTGTTAGGCTTTGTTAAAAAAGGAGTGAGTCATTTCCCGGACAGTGAAGAAAAGTTCTCCAGTTACAGAGAGGACTGCGGGGAGAAGCTATCCTGAAGCCATTATTTTCTCCTCTCTGCAGAGTCAGCTGGTACACGATAGAAAACATCAAATATTTACCCACAGCTAAATGTGTGACTTGTTTGGCAGACACAGAGAAAAGAGATTAAGCCGGCCAAAATTAAAGAAATGGAACATGTCAAAAAGCTGCTTACATTCCTCGTTGTTTACTGTTTTGATAGTTTGATAGATCTGAGCAGCTCCCATCCCCCATCATCATGCTGTGTCTGGCTCACATGATGCAGCTGGAATTCCAGATGTTGCTCATGGAATTCTGATCCATCTCTGGCCTCCAAATGGGACTGAACCCCCACATGCTCCTCCTTCCTCCCCCCCTAAATGCCTCGTGACTTCTCTCTCCAAAACACTGGTAAGAAATGGACAAAAAAAAATCATGAGCGCCCTAAAGCTTTCTAGCACAACGGAAAATTACTTCATCATTTCAACAGCATGAAGCCCCGTTTTCTGTAATCTTAGCATATCGTAGAGCCACTGACCTATCTCTTTACAGCAAATGGATAAGCTGTGGGGACATGTCGAAGTTCACAGTTAAATTGGAGCATAATGTAAGGTTGTGCACACATACACTATCAATGACTCACAACATCATAAAATGCAAACTTTGATGACTTTATTCATCAATGAAAGGAAAGAATGCATGGTTGTTTGCAGATTTGCACTTAGAGAAAAAGCAAAAACAAAGTGTGCATAAACTTTCAGTTCCTCTGAAACTAAATAAAATCCAGTGCATCTAGTTGTTTGTCAGAAATCAACTAATCCAGCTGTTCTGGGAAGGGTTTACAGGTTTGCTAGTGAGCAATATGAAGCAAACAGCCTCACTAAGTTCAGGGAACGGATCAGAAAAGTTGCTGGTTTATCATTATTCACCACTTTATCTTGGTTTGTGATATGAAATATGAAGGCAATACAAACAAATTGAGGTTTACGGTTGAAATATTAAATACAATGTAATATAAAAGAGGTAGCAATACATTTGTAACCAGGGAAACTCCTTTATAGCTCTGAATAAGATAGGCATCTGTACTCTTTTCTCTGTTTAAGGACTTTTATTTTCTAAGTTCCATTAGTGGTTTATTAAAAATGGGCAACTTATCCCTGATTTGCTGAAGAAAAACCAAAGTCCTTCACTTTGTAGAGTCCTCATTATCCTGCACTTCCCTTCCATTTATGATCCTCATAAATATAGTAAGAACACACACACTCCCTCTTTCCCTTTCTAATTGTATAGTTTAGATATGTTTTTCTGCTGTGCAGCAACGGGGTTTATACAATCGTCCTCATCCCTGTTTCTACTTAAGATTTGGATCCGCTCTGTATTTTCCGACCCAGTTAAAGGGCCTGCCAGTTTCTGAGCCCCAGTAATGCAGTGGTGCGGTTGGGGAACAAGAAACCTGGAGGTCCAGGGAGACTGGGGAAGACCAGATGGAAAAGAGACACGATCCGAGCTAACGACTCGGCTGAAACTTCCAGGTGAAAGACGGTTCATAGGTAAACATTTAGAAAGATAATTTACCGGATAATAATTAAAGCACAGAAAGCCTTTTGAAATTACTTTATTTATGTAAGAGGAAAGGGGAAAAGAGGAGGTACACACAGTCTTGTTTAAACCAAATAGTTGTCATTATAATCATAATTACTACTATTATTGTCACTGCTGAACTCCTTTTAACCCCCGGCTAGTATAGTAGCACCATAATTTAAAGTTGCACAAGTACAATAACAAAAAAGGAGTCATTTTTCTTAAATCTTCAATTTATTTTCATTTGAGATAGATTCAATGTATATATATAAAAAAAGAACAATCAAATTTCAAGCATACAAAACCCGATTCCCCTGTTCACTATCCCCCACATGTATAAAATTAAGGCCACTTTCCAAAGTGTATGTCTCTGTCCAGCAGGACGTTTTAATGTCAATTTACAAAAACAAAACAAAAAAAATGACATTCAACAACAATAATAGTAACAGTCATAATGCTAATGACAACATCACTCATGACAAAACTCATCATGGAACACAAAGGTAATGAATCGGCCATAGAAACGGTGTAACTTGAGAGTGTATGTCTTGCTTTATGAGGATGTCAGCAAATTTGTTTCCCTTTTATGGTTCAAACTGGCTCCAACATGTTTTTTTAGTGGAAGATAAAGAAACAAAGCAACTATGTCCCTTTGGATTTCAAGTGTGTGTGTGTGTGCTTAGGTGAGTGTGTTCAAGCTTAACAAAGAGGGGAGGATTGGTTGGAGGTGGGCGCCCATGCAAAGAAACATGCTTCACTCTGCGTTGTGGAAATACAGGTTCAGACTGGTAATTCACGAGAACACAAACTTTACCATCGGTAAAAAAAAAAAAAAAACTACAAGCAAGACCTTGAAAAATGACTAAAACAAACAGCAACAAGCTGGCGTCAGTTACCACAGGAGGATGGGTGGAGGCAAAAGGAGTGGAAAACAGAAGGATGGAGTGGTTAGGAGATAAGCGATGGTAGGAATATTTTAAAATAAAGGTCTAGGGTTTTTCCTTCACCTCTTCTCTCTT
Organism: Cyprinodon variegatus; assembly: GCF_000732505.1. Taxonomy (NCBI): domain Eukaryota; kingdom Metazoa; phylum Chordata; class Actinopteri; order Cyprinodontiformes; family Cyprinodontidae; genus Cyprinodon; species Cyprinodon variegatus. The sequence goes on from NW_015150645.1 coordinate 813,804, forward strand.
CCGATTGGCTATCTGTTGAACATTTGCTCCCTTTTTGTTCCTGTTTCTCTCCTCCCTGGCTCCTTTTACTCCTCCACTTACACCTTATCTAGTAGAGATCTTTGGAAGTACAAAATTCGGCGTGGAGTGCCGTACATACGGAAAAACACCAGGGCTGCCAATGTGGCAATCACACAGACCAGCAGGAACAGCGGCAGCACCACAGCCAGTGCTCCGTTCCCCTGACTCGTCTCGATAATAGTCACATCCACTTCTTCCTCTGTCTCATTTTCCGTTTCCCTGTCGTCAGGTCTTCTGTCCTTATCCTCGCGTCCCGTTTCCTTCTCTCTTTCTTTGTCTTTGTCGTGGCCTCCTCCACCTCTTCCTCCATCCGTCTTAGGATCCTCATTGGGGCAGCCCATCCAGTCACGAAGCGCTGATTTGGGGTATCCAGGCTCCACACGCATCCTCTGATTGTCATACTTCCAGTACTTGTTGGCTTTGTAGAAGTAGGTATATGCTGAGGGGAGGAAGATTGAAATGTTAAAAACCGATGGCAGCGTTAATGAACAAGGACGGATGGAAATTAGCTGTTGAGCCATGCAAACCTTGATCTTTGCTCATGAAGGCTGCCTTAATGTTGTCAGGAACACCCTGCCACATGTCAATTGGTTTGGGGTAACCGTCATCCACTCTTTTTGATGCTTCATTGAAACGATAATACCTGAGGAAAGGGAAGCAAAGGAACACTTAGTGGAAGCTGCTTATAGGTTTTACACAATGTTAAAAACCTGACAATAAATTATCTAAAGGCCTTTAAACATAAATTAGAAATAACATTTGCTCAGGGGGATCTGAAACTATTAGATCTTAAGTGAGATTCATCGTACCAAAAGTCTATGTTGTTTAGCTGGTTTTGGAAACATTCGTTAGCTTTAATGTGTTTATTATACGAATTGATGGTTTTATTCCTTTGGGCTTGGTATAATGTGACAGGTTGGATCTTTTTGCTGTGAAGTTTGTGAAACGATAACTGGTTTTAGCTACCTTATCTATAGCAGACGGATGGCTAACAGCTAAGCTCATGCTAAATATACCAATCATCTGAATTACTGTATGACTAAATATTAGCCATGTATAATTTCACAAGTGGTGATTGATAAAGTTGTCACTAAACACAGCAATATGTACTTTACAAACTCACTGCCATGTGACACCTGTTAAAGGTTCAGTGGAGGATTTTTCGTGAATTTTTGAAAAGCATCTCCCTCTCCACTTCAAAAATAAAATACGCTGTGCGATATTTTCAATCGTTGCATGCAGCTACATTCAAACTGTGTGACGAAACCGCAGGGTTTTAAGCTCACAGCTCATGATGCATGTTCTCACACTCCTATACGACCTTACGACCCCCGACCGAATTTCGAACATGTTTGATTTTTCTCCCGACCTTATGATTCCTGATCAGCAGTTGGTCATTTAGAGGCTGATCACCCCTCGTTACCCTCTGCCATATGCGCGATGACGCTGAAACTCAGCCCAATCATAAATTCTCACACGACTGGAGAATCGGCCCGAAAAGGGCAAAAAAATCGTACAGCGTACCGAGAGGAAATGTTTAATAAACACATATGAGAGCATGTACGAGCCCATTTCTCCTCATGCACACTCTGTTTAAAAGTTGTTGTTTTCATTGCTCATACAAGCTTTATTTCCAAAAGATTTGCTATTTTTTCCACTATGTCAGAATCACCAACAGTAGGTGAAAATGGGGACGACCATGTATGACGGCCTTATGTAAACATATCACCATAATGATTGACAATTAGGAGGGCCACTTATTTTGATGATCCACCCAGAAAAAGAACATCCAACAGGTAAACTTATTAGTACAAAGGAAAACATCTTAGAAACTTGCATAAAAAAAAAAAGAAATAACAGCATAATTTTCTCTGGAAAAGGAAATCTTTACTGCTTGTGTCGTAATGTTGAGGGTTTTGCCACAGTGTAGGCGGGGGGTTATACCAAGTGTTTTAGATTAAGCATTTAACTCCTCCTCATTGTTTATTTTTGTATTTATACAGGAAGCTTTTTTTCTTCTTTTTATTCACAGTTTGTGATTAAGCTTCCTTTTTTAATCCCTATATGGTCAATGATCAAACATGTCTGAGGTAAGTGGTAATGGAGGCGTTTTCCTTTGAATTTCAACCTGGTAAACTATAGTACTCATTTATTTTAGACACACACTCACACACAACCACCCACACAGTTAAGTAGGCTTACTTGTTAGCTCGGAAGAAAAAGGTGTGTCCATTGGGGGTGTAGAGGAGAGCAGCATCTATCCGATCTTTGGGAAGGCCGGAGCCCATTTCCCTCAGATATTTGGGGTAACCAGATTCAAGAATTGATTCGCTAAACACCCAATGCCTGTCCCCTGCAAAGAGATGGAGACAAGGACAGAGAGTGAACATTTAAGATGTTAGCCATTTAATAATCACACAAAGTAGTTTACTTATTAGTGCTTTGGCTGACCTTTAAAGAAAACAAATTTCCCCTCTTCGTTTTCAAAAGCAGAATTTATGTGAGAGGGTAAACCCCTCCAAAAGTGACCAATGGGCATGGGGTATCCCTCCAACACACGGCTGTTACGTACTCGCCAGAACCATTTGTCCTGAAATTTTGAACAAAGATCACTATACTGTCGACAAACAGGAAAGAAAAAGGAAATCAGAAAGTTTGCAGATCAGTTTACCTTGAAGACGAACATTTCTCCTCTGAAGATTCCAATGGTGTCAAAGTGTCCATCGCAGATGTCAGGACCAAAGTGAGGTTTATCTGGTGAATAAGTGGGCTGGGGGTCATGGTCAGGTGGCTGTGGTGTCAATGGAGGGGGCGGCGGAAGGTCTGATCCAGACCCTAAAGGAGCAGAAACACATTTAACCTAATTAGAAAACCAAACTACATTTTCACCAGTTTGTCACAGCTATAAACTGTTTTTTTTGTTGATATGGCAATCCAAAAGACCAATGATAGCAATAAATTAAAGGAAGAAAAAAAAGGAAAAAATGGTTGACAAACATTTTTTACAAATAAAATCTGAAAATTCAAAATGAAATCCAATTTAAACTGTGGTTAACGCTTCAAGCCTTTTGGAGGATGTTTCTACTGGCTTGTGGCATATAAAGATACATTTCTGTATCATTTATTAGCTTCAGTAGAGTCGGGTAGGATGGAAAGGATATCGGGTGTTCGAATTATATTTTTAGGGTCACTGCTTCACTGTGGAATTTTGCTTTGTTCACTAATTTTGAGTGACTTCTGTGCAAATGCTGAGGATAAGCATCCCTAAAGTGTGATGGTGCCATAAACAACAAGTTAATTATGTAAATTGTTTGTTGCTTTCATACACAGGGGTTTGCATTTTTTTTTTGGTCAAAATGTTTTATTTCTATCTCCTCCACAGCTCCATCTGCATGGTAATAATATTAAATCCCAATCAAATATATTAAATTTCATGCTTAATAAAGCTAAAGATGTGTAATAGTTTGTGCTTACAACATACCATATAGTTGTTGTATGCCTCTGCGGTCGTCATCAGGAAGTTGGAAGTTCTCTGTGTCCATCCACTGGTAGAAGGGAGCCATGATGGCTGAGGGGTCATTGGAGTGCTCTAGACCCAAAGCATGGCCCAGCTCATGCACAGCAACGAGGAAGACATCATTACCTGGAACAAACGACTCATTTCACTGACTGCTTAGTTTTGAAAAAGACTAAAGTAGTTGTTGTGGTAGAAAAAAAAAAGTTTTGGATGGAAGAAGAAGGAAGCAGAACCGTTCCCAAATTTACAAATGAGTCAAAAGCACATTACTGTCACACATCAGTAGATCAGAAATAAAATCAGATGGAAAGTCATGTGAACACAAGTTTGGCTTAAATAGCTGACAATGGGGATTTTTGTGGTTTTTGCACTTTGAAAATAACCACATTCCTCTGTACTGCCTAAAAAGGAATGACACAAGTCTGGACACGCAACAGGTTTTGCTTGTGACAGCAAAAATAAAGTCCCCCGGGATGCAAACAAGTGAGTTACTCCCAGCATTTAAAGGTTTTCATGTTTCATCAGATTTAGGAGAATCTGTAGAGAGATAAAGATCTTTCCTTTACTGGAAAGATGGAGCTATCTCGGAGCCTCACCATGCAGATCCCTGTTTCCAATCGTCCATGGCTCGGCCGCATCAAAGTGAGTGTCTCCACCGATGCCGTTGCCAGGAAAGTAGGCATGCGCCAGGAAGCCGCCCTCGCCATCGAAAGGACTACTGTCGCCATGGAAACCCTCGGCGAAGAAGAGCATGATGTCGGCAAACTCCTCCACCTTGTCCCGTATGTAGCTGTAGGGAATTTCCCTGAAGCGCAGCGGGGTGACGCGCTCCCACACCTTGAAGGCCTTCCTGATGGCCTCGTGGGTCTCATACTCGCCCACCTTTGGGGTGTAGTTCTGGATCCTGCTCAGTGTGCAGTTAGGTTTGAGAGCGGAAAAGATACGACAATAAATTATTCAAGGCAAAATAAAGATCTTTGCTATTTGCAATTAAAATATTTACCAACTGGGGATAAAAACTTTGATCCAATAAATCAATTACAAAAGTACACCTGCCTATAGCATTCTGTCATGTTAGAGCAGCAAAATCTAATTAATCAATAGAGATTTTACTTGATAAATCAACATAAATCAGATTGGTTAATGTCAAAATACAATTTTATATGGTTTTCAAATAGTTTTGACCAATTCAAATCTGATAAAAGCGACATGCATTTGTTAAAACGCCCAGGTCTATTTAGATTGGATGGAGCGCTTATGTGAGCATTAATATTCAGGTCTGGACTATGACTGAGCTACTCCACTGTAGTATTTCCAGGGGATTTTGTCCTATCCGTACTTCTATCAACCCTGGACATTTTCTCTGTCTCTTTTCAAGAGACATAGACATTATGGGATGATGCTCCTGCGACTGTGGTGCATCTTAGATAATTCTCTAATGTAAACTGTTTTTTTTTTGTTGCTGCTTTTTGTATCCCTCCTTCGGTCTCCTTGAACCCCAGTCGGCCTCGGCAGATGGCTACTCACACTAAACCTGGTTCTGCTGGAGTTTTCTTCCTGTTAAAAGGGATTTTTTTTCTCTCCACTGTCGCTACAAGCATGCTCAGTGTGAGAGATTGCATTTGAGTCAATGAGTCAATGCAATCAACTGGCTTTCCTTAGATAAAAAACTGTGAATCAATTTGACTGTATGATCTGGTGAACTGTAAAGTGCCTTGAGATGACATGTGTTGTGAATTGGCGCTATAGAAATAAACTGAATTGAAATTGTATTGAAACTGAATTTAATTAAATTGTCCAGTTGGGTTTAAGTGGGTGGCCATTTATTGGTAGGTTTTTAAGGCTTTTCTAACATGACAAACTGAGCACTGCTCTGTAAGTTGATCTTTATCATTGTGCTGTTTGTTTACTGAAGTTCTCTAAAAATAAAAAACCCTGAGAAGCCTTCACAGAGCATCTGAATTAATACTGAGATAAATTACTGAATTACAACCTTTCCACTAATTAAAGTGACTTCTGAAGACAAGTTCCAAAGAAGAATCTTATTAAAAGGGACCCAAGTTAAATGGCTGAATGCAAATGCATGCTAGATTTTTCATCATTTTTGTTTATGAAAAAAATGGAAATTGATCATTTGTCCTCTATTTAAAGATTGCTTTCTCTGTTTCATTTGAGACTTTCCTGACTTACGAAAACGTGATATCTCTCTTCTGCCACTTCAGGTTCTGAATGGCATAACGCTTCCTCCTCAAGTTACTCTTCAGCTCTGCTCCAAACTTATCTGGCACGCCGCAGCGGGGTCGTTTCATGGCCCTGCAAGAGAACACACAAAATAATGACATAGCCCCTTTTAATAGTTTGTGCTTTTGTTTATCTTTTAGTGTGTTTGGTACTAACTCAATTGTTTTATCATCCATGCTGCCGGTCACTGTTAGGCCGTAGAACCTCTGCATTGTGGCGATGGCTGAGGATAGGGAGTGAGGGGAACGAAGGGAGTGAGTCCTTAGGTCTCCTGGGGGAAGGTAACCATACTGCTGCAGCCATGACTAAAAAGCAAAAAAACACAGAGGGCACTGATGAGAATTTTCATTTTAAAGATGTTCTTTTCATATAAGATAGAAATAAATTTCAGCAGATTTTTGTTGATGATCCAGCTGAGGAGATGGTTTCAAAAGGACAGATACAAGGAGTACAAGGTCGGGAAGTTTTTGTGTGGCTGCAGCGAAAGCCCATTCCTCTCTGAAAACCCAAATGAGCTCATAAATAACTCCTCTGTTGTGTAGCCGAAAGCAGTTGCATCATTTTCAAGCACTTGGCCAGTTATTTATTAAACCGAAATGCCATTCAACCATCAACATGACTCACCCCAGTGGATACGTATGTGGACCAATACTGAGCTAAACTCTAACAAAGAGGATTCTGGTTTCGACGAGCCAGAGGGGCTGAAATTTAAAGAAATTTCCCACAAAAGGTGAATTCATTTCAGGTTATTCATTTCAGTTTTAAGATATTTAGCAGCTATTATATGTAAGCTGAGTTACAGAGTGTGATTTCTGTTTGCGTATATGAGGGATTCTTTTTCACCCATTCTGAGCGTATGGTCATTTAGATTCTTTGTGCAGCAGAACATTAAACCTCAGCTAAAGCTTGACCTGATATTCCCCTAAAAAACCATTTCACCGCAGTTCTGGGTTGACATCTAAGCCAATGCCAGCGGCTTTGCTCCACGCTTCTCCCACAGAGCTTCTCCTGCACTCTTAGCCTTTTAAACCAGGACCAAAAAAACAACACTGAGGTCTGTGCAAACGGTGATAAATGATATTCTGCTATACGCAGTCACTGTGATCTCAGCTGTGGTTAGATGTTCTGTTTTATGTTTAGATATACTGTCCTTGCCTGAAGTAGATCGACTTGATGCAAACAATTAAACAAGTTTATTTGTTTTGAATGTTTGGGTTTCGGAGCTCAGGATAATGGGTGCGTGTGCAGAAAAGGAGAATAACAGAGTCAGAAAAGCAGAGTAAGGGAGTGTCCCAGGGTGAGACTCAGGCCTTGGGCAAACCTCAGCCAATGTCTCCAGTTGAGAGGCAGCGTCAGTTAGTAATTTAACTGGGAATTTCTCCTGAGCAGCATCCAAACCTCAGAGTCAAACTCCCCCCCCCCACCACCACCACCTTCATGTCTCTATCCTGTTCTCATCACACTAATTCTCCCCGTCTCCCTTATCCCATTTTTATGGAAAACCCATTTGCTTAAATAATCATATGGAACCACACCCTGACCAGCTAAATATCTGCTTCGGGGCTATTTGTTGCTAATAGTAAACACAAAACATGTTTAATTGCCAATTTTTCCAATGTTTTCTGCTGACATTGTACAGCACATCATGTGCTGTCCATGAAAGGGACACAGAAGAGATGTTCTGCTGTGTTTGCACTTCCTATTCACAGATGAATTGAATCGTTGGGGATGAAATCAGAAAAACTAAGTTTGTCTTTCAAAACGTAGACATCCAGCTTCGGCCTGTTGTCAATCACTTTTTGCACTTTAAAATAACACGAAATACATTTGATCCTTTTAAATCAGTTTATTGATTTCCATTTAAAGTCAAAAATGGAAAGGGGAATAAATATTGAAGATTCTTTAGTTTTCTTTTTTTTAATCTTTAGTGTAGTACTGCTTCCCCTTTAATTGATTTAGCCGAGCACCACTTTAACTTTGAAATGGTTTAGCCTGATTTCCTATAGATTATCACTGCTGCCTTAAAAAAAATCGTTGTATCCTAGAGTGCTATTTTGGAGTAATGCTGTTTTATTAGTACTGACGTAGCTTTTAACAGTTTTATATTGGACTACTCTATTCTAGAACACGTGTGATGCAAGTTTAGCCTCTCATAATGTTAAGAACAGGCCTTGAACGTATTTAATGTAGCACTGCTGTACTCTAAATTCATTTTAACCCTCAAGTAGCTTTAATCTTACATTTTTTAGCTGTGCACTTTTTTTCTCCCAAAAACACTGGATTATTTTATGCTTTAGGGGTATGTATCTTTATTAGTTTTATAATAAAGATGCTAATGCACTCTGGCTGGGTTCTGGAAAAGGTTGAATGGCAGCTTTGGAGGTCCTCGAAAAGGTCCAGTTTCCCCTCCTCTGTCTGTCCTAGCGAGACATGGAGGTCTTAGTGTTTAGATTTCAACCCTGAATGAGCTCTTTCTGGTTCTGACTCACCCCTATAGACACAAAAAGTCCCACTGTTAACTGGTGTAACAGCACATCTACATGAGTGGGGAAAGAAAGACTAGAACACAAGAAGAAAAAGATGAATTTTACATGCGTCCAGATAAAATAGATAAGAATCACAACAGGCCTTGCAGTTTGCCGTCAATATGTGGCGTATGGCTCTTAGAATCAAAGGAAAAACCCACGGTACTCTCATCCCATATTAATATTGGCCTCTGCTCAGAAAAAAAAAAAAAAGCTCTCATGGATAACAGAGAACACTTGTTTGGACTTTAAGGCATTCATCGGCTTCTAGGGTTATTTAACAAAGTCTTATTCAGTGTCACACACTGCTATTTTTGAGCTCACTTATAGACTGGGTAACTAAAGCAGAACCAGAAAGAGGAAACGGTTAGTATTTAAAGCAGAGTAAGAAGTGACATGTTGTGCATTTACAGTGCTTTGATTTTTAGCTCCTGGCCTATTTTCCGCTTCAGAAAGCCGTGTTCAAAGTGCTCTCTTCAGGTAATCGTCCAATAAAAATACTTCAGGCAACAAATTCTCTTTCACACCATTTGTTCAGCTATTCAAACTATTGCAAAAATATTTTTACGTGCTCTGAATTTCATTTGTCGAATTAGGTGTAGTAACCAAACATATTTCTCCTTTTGCAGCAGCAATCTTTTTAGCACAAAAATAGGCTTTTTATAACACAATAATCCTTTTTTTGATGCCTTATTTCTTATAATCCTTTAAACACAGGTAAACTATTATATATATATATAGATAGATATATATATAGATAGATAGATAGATAGATAGATAGATAGATAGATAGATAGATAGATAGATAGATAGATAGAAATCTCTAGCTTTTGACATTGCATTCAAAANTTTAAACACAGGTAAACTATTATATATATAGATAGATAGATAGATAGATAGATAGATAGATAGATAGATAGATAGATAGATAGATAGATAGATAGATAGATAGATAGATAGAAATCTCTAGCTTTTGACATTGCATTCAAAAGATTTGAGCTTTTAGTAAATAATAAATAATAATTTTGCATAGTTTTTTTAATCTCTTACTGTAGTTTATAATGGGAGTGCCAGCTAAGAGATGTCACCTTAGATTAGTTGGACATGTCAAGAAATCGCACCTGAATTGTAATATATACCGAACATTGAGGCTGTTCAATATATAGTCACTGTAGTACAGTTGTGCACTGCATTGGCATTGCAAAGGATTTTTCTGTCCAATTATCTGCAATTCACTATTTTCATACCATTAAGCAATTCGGTCTGTTTTAAGGAGTCTCTAACAGGCATAGTGCAACGACAATAGAGTCCCCACAGATGACAGAGAGAGGTCAAAACATGCAAAAACAGGAAAAGAGAGGAAAATTATGTTTTTATTACAGCCAAAATCATAATTGTAATTGTATTTCTTACTCACATATGTGAAACCTTTGCAATAGTTAAAGTTATATTTAAATGTTGGTACAAAACTTAGATGAAATACTTAATCTCTAGCTATGCTATGCAGACACTCTGTCTGTGCCGATGAAGTTTCAGTCACCTCAGCATTGAGACTGCTTAATGCAGCCTCAACAACAGCTCAGACAGAGCTAGAGTTTTAGCAATTTTATCCAATAATAATTTTATTATTTGGCAGCTCTTATAGATTATGAGTTGAGCATTGAACATCCATTGTTTTATGTCTAAGTGATCATGAAGTTCAGTTAAAAAAAATGCATGACTCTGCAAAGGTTGTACCCTTTATCTTGATGTATAAACATTCTACAAAGAGACTCACAGGCTTGACATGACTTGATGTTTCATAAAACACTTTTTTCAGGTTTAGAGCCGTGTAAAATGCTTTTTTTTTTTTACACCAACTCACTTTGTGGAGAATCGATGTTGCATAGGATGAGAGGAGGACAGTTAGTCAGTTGTTCCACCCATCAGGGCCCAATGGAAAGGAACTTTGGTCACCAGTGATGGGAGTCCTTCTAAGGCATGCTGGGTAAACAAAGCCCTCACATCTGCTTATTACACATCCCTTCCTCTATACAGAGGGCGGCAGGATTATGTCAAATGGGGTGAAATTATATCTCCCAATTCCCTTGCAACTGTCCATTACAGGATTTGATTGCGTGTGTGGGCAGGTATATTCACCACAGGAGAGCAGAACCGGTATAAATATTTCCCTGCTGTGAGGCTTTTTTGTCCTCTTTGCAAAAGACCTCCCTGACACACACATGTAATCGTCTGATATTAGCAGACATATAAGAAGAAGTGGTGCCCTAATGGGCAATGTCAGGCAAATATCAGAGGCAGGAGATTGTTTAAAGAGAAAAAAAAAACAATCTCTTTTTCATTAAGGAAATGCGGTAAGTCACTTAAGTAATGCACTATCCTGGAACCCGTCCTGGTTTTCCTCTGGGAAGTCACCGCTTGGCTTAAAAGTTAAGATTTAAACAATGGTTTGGCCTAAAAACGACACCCACTTCCTCCCGTTCTCCTCCTTCCATCCTCTTTCCAATATGGAGTTAGCATAAGCTTACCAGTTTACTGATCTGAATGGTCCTAAAGTGCATTTACAAGCAAAAAAGGGTGAGGTTCAATCCCACAGGAAAATATGCATTACTGTTTTACATCCTGTCTAATGCAGAGAGACAACTGTTAGATTTTTCTTTTTTTTTTTTTCTGTTCCAGCACATTGACTCAGTCCCTCAGTGCATCACAATGCCTTCCTTTTTAATGGTTTGCAACAACCCCCTTTACTATCCATCCTGTCTCGGCTTCATCATCTCATTTCCTGTCTGTCACCCTTTATAGTTGATGACCTCAGCTGGCAGACATTTTTTGGGTGTTTGTATAGACGCGGATGTGTCTGCATGCTAAAAGTTGGTGGGTACTGAGTCTGACACAGCATGGTGGTTTGGGGATTAAAGCTGACCACTTCCTTTCTTTACCACTGTCCACAGGAAGTGGGATTTTATCGCCACACTATCTGCAGGTGTTTTTATCACAGCCGCCTACAATGGTTAAAAAAAAAATCGCTTTGAAGGCTAATTTTGTCTGACTGTGTCAGAAAGTCCCAGGTGCTTTTAGAGTGAGTTGCATTGGACATAATTGACGTGGTCATAATAATAATCATACCTTATTATTGAACCAATCTAAGCAGTTTTATGGGCATAGAGCTGAATTGATCATTTACATTTGCTTTTTGTTGCGTCTCTTTTGTATTCCAAGTACCAATTGCTTAATTAAAGAAATGTTCAGATAATTCAGCATAGATTTGAAAATTCCCCCCAATCTCTTGTCTATCAGCCTCTAAATTTTTCCTATATTTTGCTCCAAAATCAGCACTGTCCATCTTTGCGTCTCTGGAAAACAATCCAAGCATGTTTTGTAGACCAGCACACCTTCTTAAATGTTTCCCATGTTTCCATTCATGTCTTATATTTTAGTTAATTTTGTAACTATTTCAATTTTCATCCTGCAACACTTTCAGGCCAGATTAAACCTTCTGCATGGATGTATCTCTGAACTTTTTGGTGTCATTATTGTTTTCATGATGCTGTTTGTTCACTATTGTGAACAACTAACAAACCTATAAAAGCCTTAACCAAACAGCTGGATTTATACTGAGCTTTAGTCCATTGAACAATGAAATTCATTGTTTTTAGTTTAAAAGTGTAAAAGTAAATGTCCTTAAATAGTTTTTTAATGTAAGTAATATGGAAAACATGCCTCTTTCTTCAGATGTTTGTGTTCTCAATATGTCAAAATGTAAAAAAAAAAAATTAAAATGGCTCTGCTTGCTATCTTAACTTTTTTGCAGCTTAACCTTTCAAGCCTCCCGTCTATTGTAGGTCAATACAGTAACATTATAGTAAAAAAAAAAAAGAAACTTTTTTTTTTTCATTGTTACAGTTGCAGCTCCAACTCCTTATAAGCCTAAGGCAGGGTGCAGTTATTCGGATGCGGCCCTGCGATTTAAAAAAATATATAACTCTGTGATCTCATTCCTGCATCCGTTATAAATAAACTGATGTTTTCCCACATATGTGATGATTGTTAATGGTACTGAAGGAAGCAGGTGTGCTGAACGGTCACTTCCTTGAATAAACACAAAGCCTGCTGCTGTTTTCCTGGTAATACTGGACGAAACACAGCAGATCCTAAACAAATTGGAGCAGAGAAATATAAACTAAACCTTATGGCGTGTGATTTTTCAGGAGGAAATATACATCCTTTGCAGATAAATTTGCTGCGATGCTTAATACGTCTCAGATTGTTAAACCCTCCTCGCCCCCCACCGGATCAGACCTCATTTAGGACATATGTCAACAATTACCCTACATTTCTTCATGTCCTTTGAGAATAAGTGCCCACACATCTCACAATGTCTACTTCAATAAAAGAAATGTCTTTGTCTCTGACCCAAACCACAGCGCAACTTCATGTATTACTTGCACATTTCTTCCTTCTCTAGCTCCTTGTGCTTTTGCCCTCTCAGCATTTTTCTGTGTGTTTTTATGAGGCTATCATCATTATGGGCTGTTTCCCCTAACCCAGGGTCAAAGCCCTTCCCATCTCACCACAGAAATGATTATCCATTACAATACAGACTGGGAAACAAAGCTATCACATACATTACAATGATTTAAAATAATACAGCAACTTGTAAAAGTATTCGTTTACACGATTCATAAATGCAGTCGACAAATCCTGCTTCTTTAGATGAGTGGTAGACTACAGCTACTTAGCCTATATCATGTTTTCATATGGCTCAAAAATACTGATCTGCACCAACAGTATTAGCAGGAAATCTACCCATATTAATACAATGGTGAGAAGATTACACTTGAACACATTGTCTTTGTTTGATGCATGGCAGAGAGAGAAAGATCCTGAGGGGAAACCTTTCCTCAGCAGGGAAGGAAAGTGGGTCAGAGTTGACGGGAAGAAGAATGGAGCTAAATAAAGGGCAATCCAGGAAGAAAATCTTTTGGAGGCTGCAGAGGGCTTCAGAACAGGGCATGGGTTTACCTTCCAGCTGGACAAGTCTAAATGTGCAGCCAAAGATTAGGTGGATGGGTTTGGATAAGCACATATCAATGGGTTTAAATTGCTATGTCTAAGTCAAGATCTTAATGTGTGTATATTAAAAAAAAACTGTGTCTATAAATGTGTCTATAAACATAAAACTGTGTCTATAAATGTGTCTATAAACATCTGAAAGAGCAAGAATGGGTGTCAATATTAGATTACATTTTTTATTATGAATGTAATGTAACATGCTTCTTTATGTATTTATTTATTGTCTTATAATGGAATTTCTATAGCAGTGTTTTTTTGTGTGAATGCAGTGTGACACATAGTTTTGGACTATGTAGCAGCCACAGTCAAATTTCCTTTGGGACAATAAAGTTAATCTAATCTAATCTCAGTCTTTAGATATGCATTTTGTGGTACAGGTATACCCCAAAAAAACTTGTTAGATTTTAATGCCCTGTTTTTTTATTTTATTTTAGGCTGTCAAATCAAAGGGGGTTGAATGATATTTACCTTTATAATAACGAGAAAAAAACAAGGTGAAAGGTTCAACAGGTGTGAATAATCCTGAATAATCCTCCTATCTTTACCCTAATCCTTTAGTTTCTAAACCGTTTGGTAAAGTTTACTAAGCACTGATTTGTCATTTGCCCCTATTTAGATTAGAGTTGATCATATTGTTCCCTGAGGTCTGTTTTATGTTAAAGATGCATTAAGGATGTAAATGTCTGAATCTTTTGGAAGTATTCTGGGTCCTTTGGATGTTTTTGCGCGCTCACCTCTGGGTTGACCTGCCGCTGCGTCGCTCCATGCGCTCTCAGCTCCCAGACCAGCGCCAGCAGCAGCAGCCGGACCACCGACCTCACCTCTGGTATCATCACACCACGCACAAAAAGATGCAGAAAACAAACTTTGCCAGATGTTCTTGTACACGTCCGCACGATCTTCCCCCTTGTTTTTATGTCAAAACATCATCTGCGGATGGAAAGAAGAAAAAAACTTCCTTTTTTTTGGACGCTAAAGGCCGACTTGGCAATAAAACAATAATGCGCCTCTCTTCAACTTCACAATTGCGTTATTTCAACAAATAACTCTCCGATATGTTCATTCTTTTCACGGTTATTTTGCGCACAGTTACCAATTTGGCAGGAAGTCAGAGGGGAGGAGGGGAGGTTTGTGGGGATGTCCAAGTTCTGCCTGCGCTTCGCTCCTGATGTTGCTGCAGGCTTTGTTTCCACACTAATAGATCCTCTCTCTGTCCTCCTGTTCTCTCCCCTCTTTGCTGGACTTTATTCTGCTTATTCTGACCCCATCTCCTCTTCCCTCTGCAGACGTGGTGCTATGATTCTCCCGGGAGGTTTTTTCTCTGGAAAATATTGGTTTATAAAGCTCCCCCTCCTCTTCCTCCTCCCGGATCGGCCCGCCTTCCCTTGGAGAGCTAAATGGATTTAACTTGATGACCTATACTGCTTTTTTTTTAACCATTAGGTGGCGATTAAACGCCTTATATAGAGATTTACTGTTATCTAAGTAAAGGAAAATTTATATAGACTAGTCAACAAACTACATATAAATACTTTAAAACATTTTCTAAGCATTTCTAAACAGATGTATATTTATAAAATCAGAAACAAATGCATCTTGCAACAGTTTTTTATTCTAAAAAATGTATCTTTAATTTATTACCAGCTACATAAGAGTCTTTCTAATGCATTAACTGTTTAAGACTAATGGAAAACAACTCAAATACATAATTGAACGCACAACTCTCTGTATAAAGACATATTGCGCCCCCTAACGCATATTATTAAACAAAAAGCTTCATTGGGTAAGCTTTTTTTTTCTAATTAAAATTCAAATCACATTAACCCAATTAGTTATACATTTTATACGCATCACATTCTTGCTTTAACTTATGCATTCTTTTAATAATTTGAAATGCTTTTCCAGATCAAAAACCTTTATAGGCCTATAATAGTTCAAGTTATTTATTTATATTTTACCTGTAAACTGTTCAGTGTTTCACATACAAGATAAAATTACGTCAGGGTAAATGTTTACAAGACGTGCCTCAATGAAACTATAATCCAAAGGAGGTCAAAATCTGATCCTAAACAGGAACTGTTTACTTCTTATAGGGTTCAAAACAGAACCACCTGGTCCATAAATCTCCACATGCATCTTGGTCTGCTTCTGAGATAATATAGCAAACCTGACAACTCATTATTAATAATAATTGCTGTAGTGACAAAAAAAAAAAAAAAAACTTATGAAGAAATGCACATTTCTTTCCCAAAGTGGATATTTTTAATATGGGAATATATGAAGTACAGCTTACAACAAGTAGACATATATTTTATTATACATAGTTGCCCTTAGACTTAACTTACCCTCCCATTAAAGAAAATGATAAATCCCTTCTAGTAATTCAAACAAAACTTAAAATAGTCAAATAAATAGAAATTGATAAAATAATAATTTAGTCAAATAAAATATTGATTTTGAATTTTTTTTTAATTCTAATAAAAAAAACTGCCCCAGACAAATTAAAGTGCCTTGCTCATTAACAATGCACCGACATACCGGTCAACAGGTGCAGAAGTCTGACTGATAATTTCCTGAACTTTACAGAAAACATCTGATTTTAATTATTGAAATTTTAAGCATTTTTGAACAACATTTTAGTTCAGGAGCATCATCAGGCTAGTTTATGTAAAATATGTAAAATCAATGTCATCATTTCTATTTTTTGTCATTTTAATTTAATAATTACTTTTGTCCATTTCAATTTATATTACAGGCAGCAGATTTATTTTCTGTCTTGAATGGAAGGGTATGTTAACTATCAAAAACAACTGTACATATACACTTTTAAACATGTAGGTTTAGTAAGTTTAGTAAATTTAAATGCATTACAGATCTCACTCATGGGTCGTATGGTTACAATAACAGTCCCCAAGCTGAAGGGCTAACATCACAGGACAGACCACGCCCTCTTTGGGCTCACAACAACAGCACATGTGCTTTTGTTTCAGTAGGACCATATTTCTAAAAAAAAAAAAGTAGAGCAAGACATGAAAGAATACCCCAACTTACACACAAAATAAACAAAAAATAAAAAGGAAAGACTTATATCCTCTCAGTTCTCATTATATCAGGTTTATTTTCTCTTAAAAAGCAATTCTTGTTTTTGCTGATTTAACCGTGGCAGCTCAAGGTCATTTTTCCTTTGCCAATTTTATATCCCTTTTGTACCAACATTGATTTTCTTTTCTGCTTCAACTTTTTGTGTGTAAGCAAATTTATACCTATATATCTAAACAATTTTTTTTCTTTATTTTGGTAGATAGACACTTGTGAAGAATAATAGAGGTAAAGATCAAATCAAATTCAATCCAACTCTATTATTTATGTAAGTTTTACATGACACAGTTGTTAAATTAACCATCCAAAAACCTGTTTGTACCTTTTGATTCTTAGAGGGATTGATTAATATGAAATACACACTGTTAGTAATGCCCTGCTGTAAATTTAAATTACCCCAAAAAACTAATTTACCTGCAGTAGAATATCAGTAGATTACAGATATGAAAAAAAAAATCATTAGTTTCCAACACAAATATGAAATGCCTCAAGGTGAGCACCCACTGATGCATCATGGGTGATAAATGTCCTTGGGAACACAGCTCCTTTTGGATGCCCCTAAAAGGTTTGAGTAAGCTGAAGAGGATGTGCCATATGGATTACATTTTAATAGGTGACACAACAATCACAAATGTTTCAAAAACAACATATAACTGTCAGACTCTTCTTGTGCATCTTTCTGTGACTCAGTGGGAAGCTGATAGTGCAGCGTTTCCTTGTATGTTCAGATTAGCCTCGTGAGTCACATAATTCAAGCCTCTGAGCCAATTATATGTTGATAAACCCAACAAAATTGGACTATTGCCTCTTTTATAACACAAGACGGCCATGACGCTTGTCTCACAAGAATCACATATAAACACATTACTCTGAATATCAAACTGACAGGCCGCCTGAAATGGGTTATAGAAGCAATTCTTTGTAAATGTCCATAGAGTTGTGCTAAAAGACAAACAAAAAATCTGTACCACAACATTTTCTAAGCCAGTCTAAGTTAAGTTATGAATCTTGTTCTGGTTCTTCCCCTGCTTCCTTCTGCACGGCTTTATTTCCACCTTGACTTACAGTCTTCTGGTCATCAGCTGACTGGTTAGTTGTGTTTAGGAAGGCTTGGTACTGGTTCCAGAAGCCTCCTGAACTCCTAGTGGCTGGAATGTTTAAGGACACAGAAGAAGCAGAGGAAGGAATCTGGTCGGAGGAGGAACGACTTCCCCTGGCTGGTGGACGTGATGGTTTGGTAACGCCCCCATGGTGCTTCATATGACCCTAGGAATTAATTAGATGACATAATTCTTGATTCAGCCAACAGTTCACTCCACTGTACAATTTAGAGAAACAGACAGTGACTGAAATACAGTAAAGAAGCGTAGACGAAAATAATTTGAAAAGGTGATGAAGACACAACGGAAGGAAGTGAAAAAGTAAAGTATGAAGAGTGGCAGAATCAGCAAAGGAAGGACAATGGATGAAATCTTAGTGAAAGAAATCAACAGGTAA
The DNA here is from genome assembly GCF_000732505.1 of Cyprinodon variegatus. Taxonomy (NCBI): domain Eukaryota; kingdom Metazoa; phylum Chordata; class Actinopteri; order Cyprinodontiformes; family Cyprinodontidae; genus Cyprinodon; species Cyprinodon variegatus. The sequence continues at coordinate 831,816 of NW_015150645.1, forward strand.
GAATTATTGAAGAACTAAGGTAAAAGAAGGGTATAACACAAAAATATACAACATAAGGAAGTAGGGAAAGACATGAGGAAAATAAGCAATGAGGAAGGAAGTGAAAAACACAAAAACTTTTTCCATGAAAATATCTAAAGCAGTTTAAATTCTTTTCAAGACTATGAAGGAGCAGTAAGACATTTATGTTCAATTATGACTAATAAATGATTCCATTAGTAAACTATATGAAATAGAATCTAGTGATTTTTTAATTAACATAACTTTAGCATGATGGAATTCAAAATTCAAGATAAAGTATAACTAACATTAACCTATTAGATGCCTAAAATGAGCTGTTTCACCTTATTACATCAAACTATATTTGATGTAATTAGGTGAAGGGTCTTAGGCAAGACCCTTCATGCAAATGCCTACTTTGTAAGTCGCTTTCGATAAAAGTGTCTGCTAAATGCATAAACTTAAAATGAATATCCTCATGAACATAAACATACAGTATATTCATGTACAGATACAAATTTTATATCTGAAAATATTTTTCTCACCTTTAATCCGCTGCGACTGGCATACTCTTTTCCACATTCCGCACAGCAGTAGGTTTTCTTCTCAGGACGGGACATCGGAGATGGGAGAGTTGGAGCAAGGCTGATGGGCAGCGAAGCATCCAGAGCTTCATTTGAAACCAGTCCACCCATTTGACTGGGATCCGCCTGGCCTTCCCTCTCATATGAACTAAAGTGAAAGCTTTGGCCTGTCTCTCTGACAGACATAGCCTGTTTGTGCAATCCCCCCCTTACTTCAGCAAACATTGTGTCTGCATTCTCCACAGTGGGTGTCATTTCGGGTTCATTTTCAGGAACAGATACTTGGTCTTGTTTTGGTGGTATATTTGGATCAGAAGAGTCTTTGTCTTCCTCAGTCGGTTCTGATGATTGTGGCTCTGTTGAGTCTGTGTTTGATCCCAAAGTAACTTTTCTGTCAGCATCGTAAACATCTTCAGCTGTGATAACGTTAGAGGAAGTACTGGAACTGGTGCAATCATAGGGAGCATCAGTAACAGATGTAATATGTAAGTCATCCATGTCTGGTTTGGAATCATTTAAAGCATCTAGCTTAGGGGATTCTTTACTTTTTGTGGGATCCACCAGCAATAAAGGAGGTGTTGTAGTTTTGTCAGTAGTTTTGTTATCACTAGAGACAAGTGGCAAAGTGTTAGATGTAGGAGTGAAAATATCGAAAGATTCTTGTTGCTGGAGTTTATTTTCTTCATCAGGAGGCAAAGCTGGATCTGTGATTTGGGAGACCTGAAGCGGTGAACTGACACACAGGACAGGGGGATCTTCCGAGCTGGGTGGACGACTTTGTGTGTTAGAGTTCATGAAAGGGTCAGGGCTGAGGTCAGCCGGGGGGATTTGATTAAGGTCTGAGGGTGGGGACTTACTGAGATTTTTCTCAGCTGATTTCTTGCTGCAAGAGGCAGGGATTGTGCCTACAGCTTTAGTTTGTATCTGTGAGTTTGTATCTGTCTTTGCAGGACTCGCTCCAGAAGGTGTTTTACTTGAAGGGGATTCTTGATCACAGGGCTGGGGAAGAGACTGTGTCAAGGATTTGGGATTAGATTCAGGTGGAATCTTCTGTTCAGAATCCTCTGTGCTATCTGGGGGCAACTGTCCACCAAGGTGCATGCGTATGTGATGCTGTAGGACAAGAGCATTGGTAAACTTGCGCTGACACAATGGGCAAGAGTTTTGGACATTGGGTGGCCGGGCATGATGGGTGGCAAGATGTGATCGCAGGCTGCCTTTGGTAGAGAACGACCGCCCACATATCTTACATGGAAATGGACGTTCTCCAAGATGTGTGGCCTGGTGCAGCCGCAGAGCTCTAGGACAACTCAACACCCGTAGGCACACTCCACACTGATTGGTTGTCAGGTTATGTGCTGAACCAGTGGCATTAAGTGATGGTAGTATACCACCTGTCATGGCATTTGCATCATTGCCACTCATTCTGAGAGCAACAAGCATTTCACGGGTGAACTGGGAAACCGATGTGGTGATGTTGGATGACGGAGATGAAACCACATTGGTAGTGGCATTGCCGGCATTTGTGAAACGGGTATTTGATGCACTCCCAGCAGAAGAAGTGGTAGTGCCAGACAAAATCTCCAACATGGATGTTGGAGTAGAGGAGGAAAACCATGGAGTGCAGGACAGTGAAGGGGCCTTCTCCAGCTTCTCGACCAGTCTCTGCAGCTTAGAGGTTTCAGATGTAGGAGTGCTAATTGCTGTGGATGTGGGCAAAAACGATTGAACACTGGTAGTTGGTGAACTGGAGTTTTTAGGAAGGGAAGAAATAGGAAATGGAAGCTGCGAATGGCTGGAGGATGCATGCGGTTGGGATCCTGCAACAGAAGGTAACTGGGTGCGTAGCAAGCTCAGTGATGGATGGCTGTACAGAGGTGAGTGAGCAGCCTGGATAGATGAAGAAGAAGAAACAGAAACAGGTGAAAAAAGAAGCTTTGGTAGGTGTGCTAGTTGGGAATAAGCAGTAGGGGAAAGCATAGGTGCATAAGGTGGAGTGTTTTCATCAAAGCGCTGCTGTTTTACACCTTTGAATAATCCAGCAATAGCAGATGATGATGAAAGGGAAGGATTTGAGAGAAGGGAGGATGCCAAAGAAGAGGTAGAGGATGAAGAAGGTGGGATAGAGGCAACACTAGCAACAGCAGCAGTCCTGTTTAGCTGCAGAAGAGAATGTGAAATCAAAGCCAGATCCACACTAGGGGGTAGAGGCAAAGTAGACGGTGCAGATTCACCAGCAAGCCCAATAGAAAGGCCACTATTGTTACCACTGATTGCCAAGTTGTCTCCACATATTTCATCATCCATCCTACTAATTTTTCGCTTCTTTTGTGTTATATTTATCCCACTAGCACTTCCAGAGCTGTCAGAGATCTGTCCAATATCTGATCCCCCATTTGCACCTAAGGCTAACCCAAATAAAGATGGTGGCAGAAGTGAAAGAGAAAGCTCTGGATTTTGTTCACGATGGCGAAGGAAGTGCACCTTCAGGTTGCCTCGTGTTGTGAAACGACTGAGGCACACGGGACACTGATAGGGTCGTTCACCTGTGTGCGAGCGGAGATGTATCTGCAGGGCAGAATCACTGCTGAATCCTTTTCCACAAAAGCGGCATATATGTTGGAGACGGCCAGAAGTGTTGGAGTTAGATGTAGACGAGTCACTGCCGAGAGAGGCAGATTGGAGCTGAGAGTTTGGGTTACTAGATGATGGTGTGGTAAGGGATGAGTTTAAAAAAGACAAATCACCCTGCCCCCCTACGGATGTAATATTGGGAGATTGTTCATGAAGATAGCGATTGGGTAGAGCTAAGGATAGAGCTAAAGCATAGGTGGGAGAAGGCACAGGGACACCAGCAGAGGAAGTTGTTAGTGAAGAAGAGCATTGGGAGGTCTCCCAAGAATTGCTAGTTCGCCCTGCTTCTTCAATCTGTGATTTATGAGGTTGCAGGACTTGAGACAGGGAAGTGCTTGACTGTGTGGTTTTGTTTGCTTGAGAGGGGGTCATAGAGGAGAAACATGATAAGAGAGGAGCCAATGAAGTATTGGGTTGAGGTGCAGCTGGTTGGGTTAAGGAATCAGATGCATTTTTACTGCCTTCCAGACAGAGTTGTGGCAAAGATGGAAGGATATGCTGGGATGGTGTATCTATACTATAGGAGTCCCCTCCAAGTCGTAAAACCTGTCTACATATCTCCTCTGTGATCTGCATCTGGTGAATCTGCCGTTGTTGCAGCACCCTGAGCTCCTCAAGGATCAGAGCAATGCTCAGATGGGTCCTTACAGGTGTGGCTGAAGCAGAGGTTAAGCCTGGGCTTGGGGTTGGGGTTACAGGACTTGGAGGACCCTCAGGTACCCGACTTGGGCTTCCAGGGTGTGGAGGAGGGCCTAATGATGCAGAGGATGATGATGAGGAAGAGGAGGTTGTGGTTGTGGCTGACAGGCCCAACTTAGGAGACGCCATGTGTGCCGTCTGGGAGCAGTGGCACTAATAAGAGTCAGTATTCAGACAGAGACAAAGGGCCGAAAACTATCCTTGCTAATAGAAGGATATGTAAGGAAAGTGTGAAAACAATGAATCGGTGAATCTTTGAGGGGCTATCTTGGCGAAGAGGGTCCTAATGGATCCACTGTGGGTAGCTGGGGTCTAAGAGCAAGGAGCAGAAGGGACCTTTGAGGAGAGGATGGGGAGCACAAGAGAATCCATGATGAGTCGAAAGGAAATGTACTTCACTGGCAAGGTGTGATCTGGAGAGGGTTAAAGAAACAATCTATATTACGGGAAGGAAATCATGTTTTAGGCAAGATACACAGGAAAACAGAATAGTAACTCTACCTTTGGGTTTAATCTCCATCTGCTTAAAATTCAGCTTCATTTAGTATGTTTTTAGATTTTGCTTTCTTAACAGACAGTAATTTTGTTGTTTTTTTTCCAATTATCTCTTTACTGTCATCTCTGTACTCTCTCACACAAACTTTATGCAGGTTCCACACAAATCTGCACACAAATAAACATCTGTGCCCTTCAACACAGATTTATACCTAGGCTATGTTCACACTGCAAGCATTAATGCTCAGTTCAGATTTTTTGGAGAAATCTGATTGTTTCACATTTCAAAATGGATGCAAATTGTATCTGATCTTCCCTGTGAACTACAGTACATTCATATAAGGTGGTCCTCATGCACAGTAGAGGACACAATGACATTACAAACGGCAAGCATGCTCCTGGTTTACGGAAGTAAACATGTATGGTAGTCCTGTGGCATATGTTGTGTTCTTTCATGTCTTCTCCACCTGGAGCCATTGCATTAACAATGCAATCTCTTTTAAGAAGGTCGAAAAGAAAAACTGCTCTCTGCATTATCATCCTCCATGATTGTTGTTTTTCTTTCTGCTTCTGCATAACAGAATGTAGAATATTGACCTTTGTTATTCCAAAAATGTAAAAAAAAAAAAAAAAAAAAAAAAAATGGATTTTTTTTTTTTTACTTTTTTGGAATGTCTATGACCTGAATGACTGAGAATCTTCACAAGGACAGTGGCCTTTGTTGAGTCCTAATGATGTACTGGCCGTTCAGACACCCGTCTCCTTCTAAAAGATCAGATATGTATCAGATTTAGGACCATGTAACCAACTGGCCTAGGTTGCATTTGAAAAAATGTGGATCTGTTTGTTCAGATTGTCATGAAAAGATCTGATTAAGGTTGGATATGAACAAAAGAATCTGATTTTGGTCACTTCAGGCTCCACTATTCATCCTTCCACATTAAAACAAGATACTGCATCTGCCAAAATACAATCTTTCCTTGATTACTTTCTCTTTCTCCTTTATGTCTTTGAGAGCCTCTAACACCATTTCAGCGAAAATCAGTAAAAGCAAGGTTGCAGGCAGTGAAAACAATATACTGTAGTTTAGGACACAGTGTGGTCCCTAACTTTGTAAATAAAGGACATATCTAATTTTTAAAGTTATGTAAAGTTAGCTAGAGACTTAAATTGAAGGAAGTAACTTATTAAAACTATAAAAAGTTAAGTGGTTAAGTCCTCTTAAAATATTTGCCAATCCTTGACTTTCTGTTCTCCTATTTTAGATATTATTGTGACCATTATACAGTACCTTTGATATTAATGACTTGAGATTGTTCAAATATTGAGATTGATTATTTCCCATACATCTTTGCAAAAGAGCTCAAGCTCAGTCAATCTTGATATAAAACAGCATTAAACATCAAATTTCAGCTCTTGCCACATTATCATTTAGATTTAGATTTAGATCTGGACTTTGACTGGATCATTCTAATAAGTGAATAAATTCTGATCTAAACCAATCCATTTTAGCTCTGGCTGTATGTTTTTGTTGTTCTACGAGAGCTAAACCTCCCCTACAATCTGCCAGGTTTTCCTCCAGGAACATTGCTGTATTTAGCTTGTTAATTTCAACTCGGTCTAGTTTCCTTGTGATTGTAGAAGAAAATCATACCAACAGCGATATTCTGTTCCCACCATGTTTTTTAGTGGGGATAGTGTCTTAAGGGTGATGTAAATTTTTTTCCCACTACATTTTATTTAAAGTTATATAAGTGTAGAGAGACTAAATACAAATCCATGCCACTCTTATTCCAAATTACTTTGCACTTCACAATTATGCATCTCTTTGTGATGATCTGTGACTTAAAATCCCAAAAGAGAACAACAAAGCTTATAGTTGTAATATGGCACATTTTAATACTGCATGCTGTATTTCTTTGATTACACTATACGCTGTAAACTTCACATAATTTCTAGCTGAAGAACCAGAATTGCTTTTCCCTATGTATCGTCATGCTCAGACATGCAACAGGCTGGGTAAGTCGAGCTCCTTAACTGCTGACTTTGTGTCTTTATTAGGTGAGACAGGCTATTGTTGGGTAGGGCTGATGCTAGGAACCACTGGCTGACACAAATTTTGTAATGCTGTTCTGCACAAGAAAGAAAGCAGGAGATTAATTAATCTAGTGATGAAAATACACCATGCATACCATGTGAAAATGGCAATCTGCCAAGTCATTCTTCAAACTGAGGAACTTGGTGATTTGAAGCGACTGTTGTCCGTATGGGTGGTTAGATGAAGATGCCCATACTAAAGAGGCCGTTTCTCTAAAAGAGCTTTGCTTTTATCAAAACTCCCAACTCCCGGCCCTCCGTCTCTTCGGCACACACAGATGCACTCACTTGTTCATCCACTACTTTGCATTCAAAAAGAGAGTGGACTCCGGGTCTTTTGTGACGAGGATTTAATGCTTCTTTTTAGTAACACTTTATAAACTGGACCTCAACTTAACTTCCATTATAAGCTAAGTAATAATTCCAATCATTAAAATGAATCCTCCCAGTAACATTTATCATTTTGTTGTAAAAAAAAAAAAAAAAAAGAAGACAATATTCAGCAAAAACTACCAGTAGCAATAAAATAAACAGCTTTCTTTTTCTTTAGTTTTTTTCATTTTTTTGGTTTTCATCCCATATGCAGCTTAAAGGCTTGATGTATTACAATATAATTTGGTTATGGTTGTGACCAAACACATGGGTTGGCAGATAAATAAGCTATATAGACCGATGTCTAATATCAGTGCCACCAAATGTTGATTTAAAAGGAATAGTTTGTGACTTTGAATTCAAATAATTTTTATTCATCCATTTTATATATCAGTACAACCTGAACAGTCATTATTCCTTCACAGAGCAACTTACAGAATAGTAAGAGCAACATAGCTTAGACAGTTAAAGCCAACACTGGCAGAAGAATCAAAGGTGTATCAGCTGTTAGTACGTTAAGTAATAGGGTAAAACTTAGTTGCACGGACCATAGCCACAAGCAGCTGCTTAAAAAAATATTGATTACAATTTACAATAACCATCAAAACAGTAATTTATGAACGTTAAAGTGATCATGTATAAATGTTTACAGATTGTTTATTAATGTCTGATTGATTTAGAAACCGCATCTAAACCATTTATAAAAGGTAAATGGATAATTTATTAAGGTATTAAGCCCACTGACGTCAGGGTAAGGCTAATACCAATGCAAGTAAAATAAAAAAGAAAGACTAGATTCAGGTCTTAATTCCACGTAAGTTAGGGTTAGGGATAAACTTAAATAGCAGAGCAGCATAAATCAATGTCAGATTACGGTTAGGCAAGAAGTCCACCAGTGTTATGGTTAAGGATAAACAAACATGGCAGGGTAATATGTTCTAATAACCTGTTATAAATGGCTTAGATGCGGTTTATAAATGATTACCAAACATTAATAAATCTTTTAATCATTAATAAATGGTCATTTTACTATTTATAAATGATGGATATTGTAAAGTGTTACCAAAATATTTTCTTTAGAAGCAATAAGTAATCATGATCTTCTTGTCAACAACTCATAGTTTA
>NW_015150645.1:840968-842937 GCF_000732505.1 Cyprinodon variegatus
ATACATTAATAAAATGATGCATTGTAACATTTCCAAAATGTATCTTTTATGCTTTTATCAAGGTCACACCAATTTAATATAAAGTTCAATCAAAATTGGCGCGGTAATATTCAACCAATGAGGTTCCAATTAGGGCCTATTGTGATCTAAGCAGCTGAGCAGAGGAGGAATGTGCAACAATGGCGTTGAGGCAGCACAGCTGAGTGCTCATCATCTTCTCACACACATCCTGCATGACTGTGAGCACAATGCCCGCTTTATTTCTCCCCAGCACAGGCCGCTTACCACGTGAAGTGAAAGGTAGTGAAAAACAGACCAATGCATTTTCACCCAGGCCCCTGTAGAAACCAAGCCTCCCGCATCCCATCGCTCTTTTCTATCTCCCTGAAGGCTTGGACAGAATAATAAAACGCACAATTGATCTGATGCAAGGTCTGAATGAACCTCACAATTGCGACGTGTCTTTAAACATGTCACAAATGCAATCAGAAAACTGCATTAAAAAGAGAGTTAAACACTAATTTATCATCGTTTATAAAGTGAATTTGTTAATGTAAGCAATAATTATTAAGATTTACATAAAGACATTAAAACATTTATGTCCTTAATGTAATCTGATCATAAAGCTTTTAGTTGTAAAAATATCTATAAGAGTAGATCTTATTGCATTTCAGGCACAAAGGGCTTGGGTTGTATTTGTTGTGCCATCTTGCCTTTTTTTCCTCCCTTTTACACAATGCTTGGGCGTTTTTTTCCCCCCAGCTGGAAACCGACGCTTTGAAATCAGCGTCAATAATACTATGAGGGATGCGCGCCCCCGCTACTGTACAGCGACCTGTTGCGCACCGGGCGCGCTCCCACATCATAACAAGTTATGATTCATAAAAATGTTATCACTCCTCCAAAAAAAAAAAAAAAAACTGTCCCGGATGTGCATTTCCACCACTAACCGCGCGTCGAGACGAAATTCTTTTAAAATATGACGGGAATATCACTTACCATGTTGGAAACGTTGATGTATTTTTTTCAAATCTCTCTCTTTTGGCATCGATGTTGTGGAATGACCGTAGTGCTGAAGGGAGGGAGGAAGGGAGGAAGGACAGCTCCGGAGCTCAGCTTGGATCAGCCGGGACACTGGCGCACTATTTCCCTGTTCAGTCTCGGGGATGCGCAGTCGGAGAGCTGCATTTTTTTTCTCAATTATTTATGCCCGTCGCAAATTGCGTTTAACTCGCATAACAAAAGGTTATTCTACCAGGATGTGTTTGCAGGATGAGGAATAGGGGCGTTGCGGATAGAAAGAGAGTAAACCGGGGGCAGGATTGATTTTGTGGGCCCTGTAGGCGCTTCTCTTCCTCTTCTCTTTGTATTTGTCCGGGGTGGGGGGGGCGCTGTTTTTGTGGCCTGACTGTCTGCGGTCCCCTATCTGTCCCTCTGTCTGCTCGGTAATCTGGCAAGCTGTTTGGTATAATTTATGACCCTCTCTTCAACACAAAGAGAGACTAACCATGGGAACCATCCAATGGATACCCAGTAAAAAAATAAAAAAATCTGATTAAAGATTTAATCAAATCTACTTTATATATCTCCATGACTTAAATTAACTAATTAAAAGCCCCAAATAGGTTAAAATAAAAAGTATTTTGTTGCAGTCTGAAGTTACTGAGTTGATGTTATGGACCAACACAAAGAAGTGAATCATTGTGAAGTGGAAGGATAAACGAGTTATATGTTTTATTAATAATTGTGGCCTACATTTGCATCCGGTCACCTTTACTTTGATATCCATAAATAAAATTGAGTGCAGCTTCACAGAAATATTTCACCCATAGAATTATGTAATTTTATTGCATTCCAAATTCCCTTTAACTTTTTTAGAAAAGTGTAACACAAACCTATTAAATACACCTTTTGTAGATCTTTACCATTAGGAAGTCAGGAAGTCCGTAAACTGTAGTTAAAAGCCTTC
>NW_015150645.1:843177-862739 GCF_000732505.1 Cyprinodon variegatus
GGCAGATCTTTTAGTTATCAGGCTCCTCTCCTGTGGAACCAACTACCAGTTTTAGTCCGTGAGGCAGACACCCTGTCTACTTTTAAGACTAGGCTTAAAGCGTTCCTTTTTGATAAAACTTATAGTTAGAGGGGACACCATCCTGGAGAGGAATATCAGCTGTGCTCTTGCCATCAACACCTTTGGTTATAGATGTTCAAGATTGGCCTGTTTTTCAATGTAGTCCTGTTTCCCTGACTGTGACTGGCTGGATGTGCTCTCTTCATCCTCTGACATGGGACCCTGGCTGGGTGTTTCCTGAATGGGGCCGCCTTTTACAGTTGCCTTTTGTATCACTGCTTCTTTTTGTATCTCCGCTTCTGTCACCTTGAACCCCAGTCGGCCTCGGCAGATGGCCGCTCACACTGACCCTGGTTCTGCTGGAGTGTTCTTCCTGTTAAAAGGGAGTTTTTCCTCTTCAATGTTGCTACAAGCAGCATTGAAGCTTAGTGTGAGGGATTGCCTTCCAGTCAATGCAATAAACCAGTTTTCCTTACATAGAAAACTTTGAATCAATTTGACTGTATGATCTGGTTGCATTGTAAAGTGCCTTGACATATGTGTTGTGAATTGGCGCTGTATAAATAATCTGAATTGAACTGAATTTGTAATAAATTTACATAACTCTTAAAATTTTGGTGAAATATTTCTGTGTATAAAAAGGATTAAATTAAATCAATTTGTGAGTAATTTAATTTCAGTTTAAGTCAAACTATTCATTGGATGAGTCAGAGGAACACAGCACCTATACAGTAAAATAAGTCTATGCGCAAAAAGCTTTGTGTCTAAAAATGACCTGAACCTGAAGATGTTAGCTTTGCTAGAAAACATGGTGGCAGAGTCATGCTGCATGAGTTTTTTTCAGCAAGGGCAGGAAGTTTCATGAGCAATCCTGGAAAAATATATATTTGTATAATAAAGATGCTAAAATATGAAATGCTGGATGGGAAGCTAACTAAAAACCTTGCAGCTATGGTTTAGCAAAAAACATGTGGCTCAGCCAAATACAACTGCCCAAATTTTAAGATCTTTATTTGTAAACAACACGTTTGTGACGTTTTTTATATTCCTTTGTCTCCACAATTGGGCTACAGGAAGGATAAAGCAGTCCTCATTCTTTACCTGCCATATAGAATTAAAGGCAACTCAGCCCACTGGTGCTTTAACTTATTATACCCACTAGATGGCGCGGTTAGGCAAGCTTTATAATACCTGCTGCTTATCAACTATTAGGTTTTAAAACACTGATCCACAAATTTTATTCCATCCTAAATCATATAATGTTACCAATTCTGAATCATTCTTTGGATACTTGCCTGATTCTCAAGTTAGATAGATAGGACCTCGGACAAACGTGACACATGAAATGTAAAACTATCTCATGACTTATTTAGCAAAACCCAAGATTAAATGCACAAGCAGTGCATTATAAATGACACAAATCCTTTTTGTAAAGACCCAAGAAAACTGCTGCTAAAAAATATCTAGAGAACATTATGGAATCATTTTGGACACTTAGTTGTGTTCACAATGTCCCATTAAAAAGAGCACTGAGTATGGAATGCTCTAGAGAAGAAGAGGATGCTTTGTTCTATTTTTTTTTAAAGGATGTAATTGAATTTAATTTAACAACAACTCTTTTAGCTGTGCTAATATAGTTAAAATAGACTGGTAAATTGATAGTCAGGGTTAATGGTGCCCTAAATAAAATATTCCCAACCATGAGGAAAAGAAAATATCTGCTAATGTGGGCTCGCAGGGCTCTGATTCTTCCAGAGGAAAGGTTGATCCTGGGTGGATTGGGTCGTCATTGAAGTTTGTGGCTCATTAGAAGGAAATGACAGGACTAGACCTCCTCTAAGCATGAGAGCAGGTGATACACTGAGCTGTCCTGATGGCCCACTGGAGGTGTTTTTCTTCTTGGATGCAGCGCAGCTTGCATACCACACTGTACATGTAGGCTATATGTCAGGATACCCTCTATTGTGCAGTGATAAAGGGTTTTTAATCAAGGTTCAGGGAATTTATTCCTCCTCAGTGTTAGAGAGGCATATCAAACTTTCAAACAAAAGCTGATAAGCCAAAATAAGCACGGCAGCATGACTTAGGTTTGTTGATTCCCCTCACCTGCTCTATCTCACATGGGACCTTGGGGAAGAGATCATCACCAAGGTGGGTCTTCCCATGCTGGTGGTGGCCTATGCCCCAATTTTAATGAGCATCATAGTCAGGATAATTTCTTAACATTTCCAAGACATACTTATAGGACATATTTGGGGGATGCATTCCGATCCTCATGCCCACCTGTGGTCATTGGAATGCTTTAAGTTTTAAATACACAGTTGTCCAACAGGCAACAACACTATATCCGAGTAGCAAGGGGGCTGGCACAAGGATTTTCAGACCTCTGTTCTGGCTGCTCGGCCTGGAGATGGGGCTGGGCCCGTGTGTTGGTCATGGCTTAGCTGGGGTCTCTGGCTCTCCTAGGGCTCTCCGGCATTTGATCCCATCCTATAGCTTCAATGTCTTATCCGTCCCCTGCGGCGATGGTCTCTGGCATTGAGTGGCGGTCTGGGACATTGGAGGCCCATTGCTTGTGGGGCAGCTGGCTGGCTGGCATTGCTGTACAGCAGAAGAGATACAACACTTGTGCTTGTATCTCTCCTTGAATCTCTTTTGTAACTCAGCTTGTGGTGTGTGTCTGCCTGACTGCCTGCCCTGACCCTAGGCCCGGTTTGTCCCTACATCCCTGTGAGGTGACACTCGGGGGTTTCTGGCACATGGGCTCAGGTGGCTACTTGGCCTAGGGGGATGGACTGCCTGGGTTGCGACTGGGGTCGGGGTGGACTCCTGACTGCCGCAGCCCTGTGGGACCTGGGCATAATGGCCTCTTGGGCCAGGTCCCTCAGGGACTGGGCCCCGTTGGGGTCGGGCTACGGGTGTTCTCGTCCGCAGTTCTCTGGTGGGAGCAGCCATCTCTGATTCTGCCCTACTTGTGTCATGATTTGGGGTGCTTTTGAATATCTGGGGCGAGGATTGCCTCTTTCTGGGTCCTTGGCCCTCTAGGGCAAGTCTGGGGCCGCCCACACCTGCTATTAAGCATATCTTTCATCTGAAGAAGCTTTGTAAACCCTTTATGCAAGAACAAGTCCATGCATACATACCACAGGAGTTTGGTTCCAGGTACTCACATATACACACTGATACTAAATACTAAGCTGCAGCTACAAATACTGTATATACCACCCTGAATAGTAATAACCATCATTTTTGCCTTCCACACACATGGATATGTGGGCTACCCACTGCTCTGGAAGCTTATTTTATCTCCATGACTTTGTATTTGATTTTACTCCCTTAATAATTTTCAATAAAGTTTCATACACAAGTGCCAAGTAAAACATTATGGCAACAGTAATAGTGGTCTGCTTATGAAAGCAAATCTGTCGGGCTATCATCTAGCTCTGGGACATTTATTAACAGATGAGATACGACATTCAGGTGCTCCTTCAGAGTACTAAGTACTCTCTGTCCGCTTCTGGAAAAAATGCTCTACATGTCAAGAAAGGTGGCTAACCATTTCTCAGTTATTGCAGCTCTAGCATACTCAATATTTTTATATTCATGTTCTTCCCACTTCATAATTTTCATCTACTCTAGTTTACTTTATTATAAAAAAATAAAAAAATAAAATAAATAAATAAATAACAGAAATTAGTATGGAGTTATAATCTGGGGGAAAAAACAACCGAAAATGTATCTAAAAACTAAGAATCTTCTACATTTAACCTTTCCTAATAACCTCCTACCTCCCCCTAGCAATTTAGGGTCAGGCGACCTCTCTGACTGCCATGAATCAGTTGGGATTAGCCGATCTACCAGCTGCCCTCCACTGATGGCAGCAATCCGATAACACCAGGAGAGTAGAGCGTAACGTGGGATTTTATTATCACTTTTAGTTTGTTGATAATTAAGAAGCTAATATGTAAAAACAGGAATAAAATAAATCAAAGATAATCTGCATAGAGCATGAGTAGAAGGAATGAAGAAAACAAGGTGTGGAGGATGATCTCCTGATCCCCGTTCTTTGGAACAGCTTGTATCTCAGTAAGTCAATACTCATTTGGTTAGTATTTTAATCTTTCCAATCTTCCTTAGATGAAAAAGAGAAGAAAATAGCTTTGTTTTTTCCTCATCTGCTGCGCATTGCTTGCTTTTAATTGACTACTTGGGCCATCGATCTTGTTTCAATGCCAAGTTGTGGATGTCAGTTCACATGTTAGAGCAGTTTTTCAATAGAATGTTGATCATTATGTGTTTAATTTGCCATTCTTCTGTTTTTATGCCGACTTCTTTTGTATGTACTGAGAATTGTTCTAATCTTAGAACAGAGTAGGTGAAAATCCCAGTAGACAGGATTACTGGTCTGAGTGAACAGTTGGCACAAATCAAAGGCTTCCCTCTCGTCTTTCTAATGCTGTTACATGAAGGAAGGACATCTAACCGCCACAAATATTCTTTCATTTGAGCCCCAAAGAGCTGTTTATATTTTTTCTAGCTTCATTGATTGCCTTCCAACTCACTTGTTTGCTTCATTCTGCTTCAAATCAATTAGCTTGTATCCATCATTAGGCATCATCTTTTGAGCTCCATGGCAGCTTTGGAGGAAGAGCTGACCTGTTCCGTCTGCCGGGACAGCTTCAGCCAGGCCCACCCTCTGCCCTGTGGCCACAGCTTCTGTCCTGCCTGCATCCGTGAGGCCTGGATCCCTCAGGAGGAGCGAAAAGGTTGTTTCACCTGCCCCCAATGTCAGGAGGAGCATGGTGAAGTCCTCTGTGACTGCTGCCCTCTCCAGGGGGAGGACGGTCCCTCCCCGATGGCTGTCAAAACCTGCTTGAGGTGTGAGGTGTCGCTTTGTGCTGACCACCTTCGACCCCACCTGGAGAGACCAGCGTTCAGCAGCCACCTGCTGGTGGAGCCGTTGGGGGACCTGTCCCAGCGCAGGTGTCCTGCTCACTTAGAGGTATTTCGTTACTACTGTGTGGATGAGAGGGTTTATGTCTGCGGGGACTGTCTGCTGGAGGGGGGACACACTCTGCACAAAGTGAAGCCGCTGAAAAAAGTGGAGGAGGACCTGAAGGTGAGCTTGATGATTTTAATAAAATCATTAAAATTTTATCACACTGCAACCACAAACATTAAAGTACATTACTGGGATTTTCTGTGTCAAACCAACAGAAAGTGGGTTTAGAATATAATGGCTCAAAGTCTTTTGATTTTTATTACCACATTCTCTTCACTTTCTAATTACGCACTGCTGTTCGTCCGTCTATAATATAGAATCATTATAAAACATGCTGTAATTATTAGATATTTAGAAAACATTCAGGGGATCTTAATGTATTTGCAGGTCAGTGTGTTGTCGCTGGTCAGATCATGGTTAACAGATTCTTCATTTTGCAGATCATCTTACAGAATCTCCTCAGCAAAGCAGAAAAGAAGCTAAAAGAGGGTGAGAAAGTTCTCAAAGAGCATGAAAACATCGATTCTGTCATGGCGGTAAGTTGAAACCTTGACTTTATCAGCTAAAGTTGTCCTAAACTATAAAGCTATTTCATAACCTTGGGGGCACAAAACTTTTTAAAGATAAATTATTATCTTTAATCACCTGATTTAGTTAAATATATTGTATGTTGTCATTTGAAGTAAATAAGACACCCCATTTAAGGAATTTTAGTCTTTATTGCTAAACATTTAAATGACTAATCTTGTTATGCTTCTCTTAATAAAATATGTGTTTAAGTTAAGGAACAATTTTGGGTAACTTTGCTCTGAAAAGTTTTACCTCCTTTGGCTAAAATTACTTGGACGAGAAGTATCTTGTTGACAATTTTGATGTCCATGCAAGTAGGCTCCAAGTTAGGAAGGTTAAATAATGCTAAACTCCTTTTAAAAAACTAGTAATGATGTTCTCATCATATGCGCCCGATGTGATACTCCTTACCTATATTAAGTTGGGTAATTGTGGGTGTTTCATCATTTATTCCATACTGGAGGGTTTGTTTGTTTGTCTGTTTTTTTCTTACAAATTGACAGATTTTTTTTGTCTTTGTATTGTTTCCATGTTATATGCTGGTGACATTTCTCAGTCATCCAGGTCATAGTCATTCCAAAAAAAGTAAAAAAACAAACAAAAAAAAAACAATCAACTGGACTTAGTTTCCAAGTTTGAAGACGTTTTGCTTCCAGGAAGCTTCTTCAATTCAAAATGTCAGAATTAGCATTGAGTTTGAGGCGTTATAGAGTCCCCCACCCCCATACAGGAGACTAGAACATCTCGCCTGTTCAGCCAGACCAACAATTCTCCCTAACAACCCCCCTTTCAGGGGGATAAACAAGTATCGGCTATTGCGGGCTCACAAAGGAACCAAACGACTCCACATTCCTAAGGAGCGGACCCGTACTTCTGGTTTAATTTTCATGTTTTCTAAGGCAAAATAAGGCTTTGTTTTGGTCCACTTTATAAAGCCTCGAACTCAATGCTAGTTCTGACATTTTGAATTGAAAAAGCTGGATGGGAAGGGAAACATCTTCAAACTTGGAAACTAAGTCCAGTGGATTGTTTTTTAACTCTTGAAATTTCCTTGTTGTTTGTTATGTTCATTAGTTCTTGCCATATTCAGCTATTCTTTCTTCATTTATGGTTTTGCCATATTGGTTCATTCCTTTGTTTGAAGTCTCTGTTGATCTTTTGTGCAGTTCATGTTGCATTTGGATTTATTTCTTTTGACTACTGTCAGCTTCCCTTCATCTATTTGTGCTTGAATTTATTTGTTCATGTTAATTAGTCTCCCTCCCTCAGCTTCCTACAACTTTTCTTCATTACCACTGATTAGCCCATCTGTTTCCTCTGTCATTTTTCTTCTCAGTATTTAAGCTGCTGTTTTTTAATTGTTCATTACTGGATTCTTTCGTTATACTACCAAGCCATCTGTGCTGCATGTCATTTTCAACATCTGAAGGTTTATACATCTGAACCATCACGATGGTCTTCTACCCACCGAGCAATAATTGGCTGGAAAGACAATGAAAAGATGACATGATTAAACATCATAAACAACATCTACATTTGGTTGAAAAGTGAAAGATTTTTGAAAAGACATTGAAAACTGGGTATTCAACGTCTATTATTGTACTTAAGAGGGAAAAAATTTTATTAAGGCCCACTTTTCAATAATTATTTCTGGTCTTAAAACACCTCAAAATGTTGCTGTTTTAAACATTCTTTCATTCAATCTAAATTATTCAGTAATATTACTTCAATATCACAGTAGCATCAAAATCAAATACTATTTGTGTGATGCAATAACTTCTAAGAACATGGTATTAAACCAGACACAGTGTGTTTTAAAAACTTGAATAAACACTTCTGAAATGTTCTGGTATGCAGAAAGGAAGACTGGTAGCAAGCCCGAAGAGGCAAATGAGTGCAGAATCAGCAGCTGACAAGCTGATGTAGGCTTTAAGCTGAGGGATGGTTGCTAACAGGCTGGAGGAAAGCTTTGAACAAACTGGAACACAGGTGGAACAACCGGAGACAGGCAAGAAAAGACCCGAGTAGGAGGCTGATCAGAATCAAGACAGGCCAACCACAGGGATACAGGAAGGCTGGTAGTGCAAGGAGACAATCTGGTGAAGACTGATAGAGAGAGGCAGGTAACAGGCATGTTGGCAGTTGGGAGGAAAGTGGTTAGCTAGAAGATGGATGGGTGCACCTGCTCACTCCAATTACCAGAAGTAAACAGCCAGCCAACCCCAAAATCAGCAAAAGAGATTTTAAAACAAAATCAGTTTCATGACATTTAGATTTTTGTTGTCCAAATATGGCAAAAACAAAACAATAACAAAAATACACTAACTGTTATAAGAGTACCCTGTTTCTTATGGCCCTAGTTCATTTTTGGTATGACATCCTGCAGGACTCTCTAAAGCAGGATAACAGCCAGGTGGAACGGCTGGACACAGATCTACAGGTCCAGGTGAAGAGGTTGGTGTTGGCTCTAAAGGAGATCACCAAGAAGGAAAGGCAGCAGATCATAGAGCGTGTGCAACAAGACTGCGTCAGAGTGAAAGACGACATGAGCCAGACAGTGAAAATTCAGCACTACCTGAACCTGCTGCTGGCAGAGACTGACCCTTTCCTGCTCATTTGGGTGAGAATCTCCAAACTACTCAGTGCAGCAATAGGTACTTGGTTACAGCAAGCATGGCAAAGAGACCCATATAAGTTTACTTAACTTGCAGTGCAAGAAGGATTGCAAAAGTTTGTGCAAAACATTCAGATATACAAGATATAACTGTTTAATCCCAACAATTTAATTTCTCTGGAGTAAATGCTTTATTCTGTTTTGCCCTTCCACAAAATATTTTAAGGATGCTGGTAGCAACAGTGGTCAGAACATAAAAGTTGCCCTTGAAATGGCAATAACAAAAAATTGTTTCTCTGGTCTTCAGGAAAACATATGAGAAGGTCATCTGCCGAATTCAAAGAGTACTCCGCCCACTGTAGCTTTCGTAACACCCTGGAAAGAAAGTACAACAGCAACAAAATGATAGAGGAGGCATTTTTGGATTGATGAGGAAGAGGAGGAGGAAGAGGGGAAGAGCTAACAGCTTTATATTAGAAAATATACACAAATGTTTATATTTTCTTTCTGCCAATCCTCTGTTTATGCATTACTTAGATCATTATACAGATTTCTGCATTTGCGGCAAACAGGAATTTTCAAACTGAAAAAGAAGGGGAAAATTATGTTTGCTCTTCCTACTTAAAGCCTATCCAAATCAGGACCAACAACGCAACTGTTCTGGGATATGCCGCAAAAAATAATTTTAGACATTGTGTCAAGAACAAGCAGTGAGAACCCCAATACAGTGCTGGAACAACAAAATGATATAGTTTTATTTTTGCAGCTACTGTATCAGAGTGAAGAAAAAAGTTAGTTTCAGGCATAAGGATGTCAGCCTTGCACCAACAGTATCTCACTACACCTGGCTTCAGTCCTTTCTTTAACTGAAGCCAGGGTGATGTTAGCAAGCAATACCCAGGCTTCATGCCAATGAATGGAGGCATGTTTCACCGTTTATGAATCAATATACGTAGATATGCACTGCAATCTGTAAGCCAAGGGTAGGCAATGCCATTCAATTAGTGCCACTGCCCCCTAGCTTTTGTTTGCACCCCTTCTTCACACCTGAAACAAATAAATGGTTTACCACCAGGTCTCTGCTAAACCTACCGACATGTCAAGGAGGTGATGCAAGGGATACATGCAAAAGCTGCAGGACAGTGGTACAGTGGAGAAATGACATTGCCTACCCTTGCTTTATGCTATAGGATTTCTTCAGAAAAGATGGTGCACCTCCAAATTGTGCATATAGGGAAGATTGAGATAGCTGGAAGATTGCCAGGCTGCAGTTATCCAATCCAATCCACTTTATTTATATAGCACGATTTCAATAAACACAAGGTTTCCAAAGTGCTGCACAAAAAAGATAAAATAACTAAAATAAATAAAAGTAAATAAAATAAAAGCACTGCCCGCACAGGATAAAAATATGCATGTGTATACATAAAATCAACACTCTACATGGTGTCAAAAGCCAAAGAAAAGAGGTGGGTTTTAAGAAGAGTTTTAAGATGAGACAGAGAGGTGGCCTGTCTAATGTGCAGTGGCAATCCATTCCAAAGTTTTGGAGCTGCAACAGAAAACGCTCGATCCCCTCTGTTGGTGCAGTTAAAGCAAAAATTGTGATGCTGTCCCTGTAAAAAGTTGGCATCACATGAAGAGATGAGAAGAGAGGGGCATGGGGAGGAGAAAAATGCAAAGAGCTGTTGCTCATGGGGTTTATTGTAGATTCAAACAGCAATAGTTATAAAAAAAAAAGTACTTCAAGTTCAGAGCATCTGCCTGTTTCTGCTTTGTACAATTTATGTTTACCAATAAATTGCAAGTTTATGAATTTATAAGATCTTCATGCAGTCACCCTAATCTGCCCTCCCCCTAGATAGTCTCTATTATCATGCCCAGCCAGAGAAACAATGTTGATCAAATTTTGAGAAAATGTTTGAAATCTGCTGAGTTTTGAATAATTTTCTTTAACCTTTTTTTTTTCAAGAGTAAGGGAAACTCAAGTCATTTCCATGTTTAAAAGGAGTAATTTTAACCAGTGTGTTCCAGTAAAGCTCAGGCTTTAGTCCAACTGAAATTCTGCATCAAGACCATGAGAAAGACTCGCTTTTACAAGCAAATGAATAAAGAAATGCTGCAAATGTAATTGATTCAGACCTTTTGAATTCTTTTAAACTACTTTTACAGAATTTTCAGTTTATATTGTGTCAATAACCTTTTATTCAATAAAGAAAAATAGAATAGAGCATGCTTCCTTAGAATAACCTTGAGGTGATCTTGACTTTTCTTTATCTCTCTTGGAACATAATGTCACACATTGCTTTCAACTTTCCTTTTCTTTTGCAGGCATTTCAATCAGATGACACAAAGTAAGTCCGAGCCAATCAACAGAGGCCATTTTTATGTTTCATCCAAGCAGTAAACATTCCTCTGTTAAGAATGTTTGGGATGATCAATTAACGATAATAAGGGACATGTCCAGTTTAGATGATGTTTGCTTTAGAGAATGTCATAATTGAAAGGAATTTTCCAGGGACTTTTCTTACTCTGGACCATGTGGTTTATTGCAGATTGTTAGCAGACCTGAATTGCCCACTTTTCCTCCCTGAGCCCATCTGCATGGACAGGAAGCACATCATTGAAGACATAGAGAGCAAATATCGAGAGTTCATCACTGCCACCCTCCGCTGCCTCAGCGAGCTTAAGAAGGAGCTCTGTGAGTAACTCTTTACACCCATGGGCTGCACAAACCAGCCCATTAAATATCTTCAATTCAGTTGTTCAACATAGAGGAAATTATGTTTTCTTTTTCCAATGACCCATTTTTTATCTATCAAATGTCTGCTTTTGAAGTTACGTTTGGAAAATTATTCATGTCCCTTAAATTTTTCTATATTTGCTTTTATTATAACCACAAACCCTAATGTATTTAATTTTATTTGTATATGTTAGAGCAAAACAAAAACATGCATATTTGTGAAGTAAAAGGAAAAGAAAAGCTGCTCTAATACGTTATACAATTCTTTATAAATACGGAATCTAAACAGGATAACAGACATGTTCCTCACCAGCGACTCCAGCTGAAGATATAATTGTTTAGGAATATGCTTCTTTGGCGTTTGAACTGCAGTATCAGTTTTTTAAAGAAGCAAACATAGACCCACCACTATTAACTCTAAATTAAAAACAGCAAATCAAACCAACTGCAGAAATAAGATTAAACTGGATCAGCTATTTTTAATCAAGACATGTCTAAGATCTATAGATTTGAAAAAGCATTTGCATTCTTAGGGATAGACTTTTGGTCTAAAACTACATTTTTCTCTTTTCTGATTCAGGCAAAACTTTTTTAAAGTTTAATATGTTCAGGGTCACGTAGATATTTTCCCATTTGAACAACAAGATTGACAAGGTCTGGGTGTAAATATCTATTCCAATATATAAACATTGTTCATCCCTAAATGTTTTTTTTCCCAAGAACACTTTCTCATTAAAATCAGTTCATGTTTAAAAAAGTGGCTCCCTTCCAAAGTGTAAGATCTGCTACTACCGGTAAATCCTTTTGCTCCCTGTGGATACATATAGCATTCTCCTTCAAACTGCATCTCTATAGACTGAGGTTTTTGATTTTTTTGCAGAGCAGCTCAAACTAATTCTGACTGGATGATGAGCTTCTCTAAAGATACATTTTCTATCTTTAGGTCTTGCTTGGACAAGGCCATTCTAAACAGGTTGAAATGCTTCAATCTAACCTGATCCATTGTAGCTTTGCATTCATGTTTCACAGACTTCTCTTGAGGCTTTTGTGGTTTCCATTTTTCTTCAAGATTTTTCTGGATGTTAACGTTACTCTGGCCTGTATCGCTGCTGAAAAAAAGGAATCTCCACAGTATGATGCTGTCAGCTGCATGTTTTATTTAGGGAATCATGTGTTCTGAGTTTCGCACAGTCTTGGTTTTCCACCACATAAGATTTTGCATGTTGAACAGCTTATCTAGAGCTTTATTTCTGATCTCCCCACCTGTCTCCTTACTTTTGTGATGCTGTTTGTTCTCTGACAAACCCCTGAGATACATACTGAGACTAAATTATGCACAGGCGGACTCAAATCATGAAAATGAATAAAAGTCTCTAAAGTTTTTCCGGCTTTATCCATTAGGACGATCCCCCAGAATGCCCCGGGGAGTGTCACGTGGCAAAAGGATGACTGGTTTCCCTCTCAGAATTTGCCACCCAATTACCTTATGTCTGATGAGAGCTAACAAGGTTCAAAACCCATAAAAATTACTTTTAAGATTTTCAGTTATGTTTTAAACTATATATCTATTTTTTATTCCATAAAATTAGCCAATCCAATAAAATGGGAGAAAAAGCGGAGTTTCAAGGGATAGAGAAAGTTTGACATAATGAGTAAAATCTGCTTAAAATGGAGTTTAAATGAAATATTATATAAGTTATACAGTACTCAATACATATCCACTCAACATGTTATTTTTTAGATAACTGATGAGTCTCTTACTCCCTACAGTAACCAGCCCTTTGACCCTGGACACAAACTCTGCACATCCTCTGCTGAGCATCTCTGATGATCTGCGTTCAGTCACACGTGTAAAAAGCCGCCTTCCCCGCGCCACTCACCCTGAGCGCTTTGACCACTGGCCGCAGGTCCTCACAATCCAGACCTTCTCTTCGGGGACCTACTATTGGGAGCTGGAGGTTGAGGGATTCTGGGACATTGCCGTCTGCTACCGCAGCATCGGACGGAAGGGGAAAGAAGGAAATGCTTTTGGAAACAACAAGGTAAAGAAAACACATGCAATGCCTTGCACATCTGTCTCATCTGACAATTTGCAACAAATTCACTGCAGACCTACCAAGACATCAAACTTTAAAACAATATCAGGACTAAAACTACACATATTACCTTGGGTGCACCGTCAAACATGTCAGTGGTCATTTCATCTTTTCTAAAGATGGGGGAAAGGGTTTTAATATGATAACCTGACTTCAGGGAACAAAGAAAGTTATCCAATTGGCAGAAAAGGAATCAGCTTCTGTGCAAGGTTGAACTATACCAATGAGATAAACTTGGACACACTTTCATAGTTATACCAGTAACCAGGGATCAGATGGTAAAGATTTGACTATATGTTTTCTTGCACTATTGAGCACTTTATTTCTCATTTAACTTTAAATGTTTCTCAAAAAACATACATATAAGGAAGAGGAAACCTTTTTTTAACCTTTGCAAAGAATCTATCTAGGTAAGGTTACCTAGATAAAATTGACTTAAACAATATTGAAAAATCACACTTATTAGTTGGTCATGTGTAATCCAAGCTTAAAGGATAAAGACATTTCATATAACTTAACACAATACCTCCAGAATAATGTTTTTCATGTAACTGGAGAGGTTGTGGACATGAACTCTGACTTGGTCATATAACTTCTAAAGGACTTATCTTTAAAGAGTGCATATAGTGGCCAAGGGGTGCAAAGCTTGGGCAAATTCTTTATTTCACAGCAAATATGGGTCGAATAAAGTCCTTAAAACACAAAAATTCAATTTAGAAACAAACAAATTAGACTAGCAACACAAAAATGAGACAAAAACGCAAAATGGCCCATGCACAGAAAAGATGAAGCAAAGAAGAAAAGCTTTACTTACAGAAAATAAAGAGTAGTGAAGTGGAAACACAATACCAGCTGTAAATACATAAATGTTGGTAACACACAAAAGACACGAAAAGTAAAAAAGCTGCAAAACAAGTAGCCAAACAACTGCAAGTTATTTAAGAAAAGTTGGCAATTAGCTTTACATATAAATGGAGACATAATTAGGACACTCAGAAATATCAAATGCTTAGAGAAAATTCAAAGGGAAACTTACTTTTTTCCTTATTCCCCCAAATCCCTGCTGAAAAGCATCCTGTTTATGTTTTTGCAAATGGTCTGATCCATAGATATTAGCTGTGTCCGAACATCCACCCTAACCCCTATTTAGAGCACTATATAGTGGTTACACCATTTTATATAAGTGTCTGAATTTCTAGTGGATGGAAAAAGTAGTGCACTCCAAATTCCCCACAATGTACCCTGAAAAGTAGAGTGCATCCATGGTCACAAGATGAGCAGATATATCTCAAAATGCTTTGCAAGAGTTCTCCTCGCAAAGCATCATGGGATTTGTTTTGGGATGAGAGAGAAAAAAAGATGGTGCAGGCACCATGCCGGGAACTGGAGTCACATGACCAATGGGGAGCAAAAAACAGTGGTCATCTGTACGAATGGTCAGATGACTGTGTTCACTACAAACTCCACTATATAGTTCCCTATTCCATGCAGTGATTGAAGGGTCAGGACGGATGTTTGGACACACAGCCATTGGTTTTTGGTAATATATACGGTCTGGTCTAATATGAGTTGATGATCCTCTCCCCCTAGTGGTCTGGATCATTTCTGTTTTGCAGCCCTAGTTTGCAGCTTTTCTTAAAGCAGCTCTTAGTAACGTTCAAGTGGTATTCCTCTTTAAAGGACATTTTTAAAATAACACTGTTGTAAACACTGACTGCTCTCTGGGAGCCTTGCACCCCACAGGCACAGCGCTGTCACTCTCGGCTAGAAGATTCATATCACAACCACATTTCACTGCAAATTGTTACTTTTATACAGTCAGTGTCAGTTTGCCTTTCCTGTAAATTTTTTTAATTGTATTTGCTCTCATAAAGTTATTCACCCTATCCATGTTTTATAGATATAAATAAAAAAATATATCAATGGGTAGCACTGCTGCCTTGCCGCAAAAAGGTTCCGGGTTCAATTCCCAGCCGGGGGTCTTTCACAATTGAGTTTTCATGTTCTCCCTGTGCAGGCGTGGGTTCTGTCCGGATACTCTGGCTTCGTCCCACAGGCCAAAAAACATGACTGTTAAGTTAAATGACTTCTCTAAATTCTCATTAGGTGTGAGTGTGTGCATCAATGGTTGTTTGTCTCTGTTGACTTGTGATGGACTGGCGACCTGTCCAGGGTGGACCCCGCATCTCGCCTGTAGACAGCTGGAGATAGACACCAGCATCCCTTGCTACCGCGCTTGGAATAAGCGTGATGGAAAATGGATGGATGGATGGATGGATCACTCTAAAGTCACAATAGTATAGCAGATATAATTCCTACAAGTCTGTACCAGTTTTGTATCCTTCTTTTTGTTTTAGGTCTCATCACAGAGCAAACGCCTTTCCCAAGACTTTTGAGACCTGTCCCGATTTGATTCTCATTTGTTACCTTTATTTTGTGTCCTCTTTCATGTCATAAACTTGCACAATAAAAATAAACAGTTTAAAATGTCCAGACAGGGGAAGAGGCTATTTTTAGGTATGTTTCTTAGTTCTGCTTTAACTTGGAGTTGTTTTTTGGTACTTGCATCATTTATCCTTTGCATGTGTTTTGTGTGTTAGCATTATTTATGTATTTGCAGCAGGGGATTTTTGCAAGGCTTTTCCACTTTGCTGCTCCCTATTTTCTTTGATTGCAAATTTTCTCCCTTGCAGCATTGTTTCCTCCGTATGTTTTTGGTGTTTCTGTGCGAGTCTATTTTTTCTGTTTGCAAATTTAATTTTTGGGTTTATTACCCTATTTTTTAGCCTGCAAGGCTCATTTTTGTGATTGCAGGACATTTTGAATTTGCTGTAAACTAATGGTAATGCACCCCTAAGCTATATTTGCATGTGTGAAAACGTGCAAACTTGACAGAATGCTAAATTCTTGTCTTAATACCAGGTGCAACTTCATATACTGTACACATGTAAAATGAGGAAACTGCAACAGGTACAAACTTTTTTTATTCCCTCATGAATATGAAGTTCATATCCTTATGACTAAATGGCACAAAATCATAGGGGTAGGGTATTCAAAAGTAAACACTCAAAACTTGAAAGGGATTTATTAAGGAAGAAACTGACTATAAGATCAATTTTGCATCTATATTGGGACAGTATTTGAAAGTTAAGTTCAAACTTTCTGCAGTCACTGTGGCCATAAAGGAATCATTGGTATGATGATACATGGTTACATTAGACACCATGTCCATGTCAACATACCTGGTCTATTAGAGACAGAGTTCATTCTGTAAATGTCTTTGATAAGAGTTTGGTCAAATATAAAATAATGGTCGACTCTCCTAATATTTTGGAGCATTTCCTTTATAAGGAACTAGTTTTCAGCTTTTTTTTAACCTGCTGTTGTTATTGTTCCTAGCCACAGTTTTCCTTTGCATATGCTGTATGCTGTATATCGCAGCATTTCCCCTTGCATTTGTAGGTTCCCCATGTGCCTCAATTTTGTTTTTTTTTTCTAGCCTGAATGCTTTTGTAGAAATGTGAAAATCTGGAGAGAATAAAATTAATCTTTTAAGGACAAGTATTCAATTTCGGGACTCAACCCCAAATGTAGGTCAGCAGTGTCAGCACTCAAGGCTTATATGTAGTTTTCCTTTACCTTCCTTTTTTCAGCCAACACTTCCATACTATATGAGAGGAGTTTGCTCGTGTACAACCTTCTACCTGCACTGATTTGGTCTCAAAGAATCAAATATTGGCTTTATTCCCATGGCGCCCTTCAATGTTTTTTAATTAAAGGCATAGAGGACGATCTTTTAATTCCGGATGGATCATCTAAATAACTGGTCCTCCTAATTGTCAATCATTCTGGTGATATGTTTATGTAAAGCTGTCCTACGTGCTCTTCTTGCTGGCCATCATTTTATGCGCATGCACACTTTCAGCCGCATATGTGTGGTGAGCTACCGTGGTTCTTTGAAAATGGCCGCGGGTCATAAGAGAAAAAGTGTCTACGAAGTGTATGAGAAGAACAGAAAGGCCTCAGAAGTGTTAGATATATCCTGGAATGCTTCGTGTGGAGAGCTCTCCTCGCAAAGCGCCATGGGATTTGCTGTCACAGCGGCCTGTGCCATGGGATTTGCTGTCACAGCAATGTCGCCATAGGCTGTTGCTACCCGACAGTGGCGACTAATAGCAAAGATGGCGCATGCACTGAGCAGTGGAGGAGGAGTTGACTAACGGAGCAAAAAGCAGTGATCTTCTGTCTGAACGGTCAGTTAACTGAGTTAACTATAGTCCCTGCTGGTTCTGGACACAATAAGCTTGTATGAGCTATGAGGAAAGCACATATTAAACAGGGCGGGCACAAGGTGAAATGGGCTTTTTTTTTTTATTGGAGAGGGAGGGTCTTTTAAAAAATCCTCCACAATACCTTTATGCCAGTAATTTATTCCGAAGGCAAATTTCATTTTTATGTTTGTGTGCAAAATACCAATACGACAGAGAACTCAGGCAGTATGTGTTGTGTTTCTCTTTCCCTCCATTGGTGTCTTTGCTGAAAGCGTTGCTGTTGTGCTCCCAGGTGTCTTGGAGCTTGACCCAGCAACACGACAGAAAGCTCTCTGCTTGGCACAACCGCAGGAAGACTCGGCTCACGTACCAGATGGTTGGCAATCGAGTTGCAGTAGCTGTGGATTACAGCTTTGGGACCATCACTTTCTCCGAGGTGGGGCCTTCCAACAACCTTATCCACCTCCACACTTTCTCCACCAGCTTCACTCAGCCTGTGTGTTTAGGCTTGGGACTCTATAAAGCTGAGCTCAAGAGTCGCATCTCCATTGTCAAAGTGTGAGGATGAAAACAGCCCTGTGGAAACTACTAACACAGAACTGCGAGTTAAATGACACTTGTTCATGTAAAAATTTATTCCAGAAATGCTTTCTAACAGTATCGACACTGCAAAGTGGGGGACATTTAAATAAAGTCTGTTTTTAAGCCAATTTTTTTTTTATTGTTTTTTTTTTTTATCTGAACATTTGTTTCTAGTCATAGTAAAAACGTTTTCTAATTTCAGTTGAATGATTTCATTGAAACTTTACTGACAATCTAACCATTGATTTGCGTACATTTATTCAACAAGTAGGATAGTTAGAAGAAATACATGTTGTAGACAAAATCCTTTCTATCACCATTATAGAGACAGCAATCCATTTAAAATGAAAATAAAAGCAATTTCAATGAATTCACACTGTTGTAAAAGGATCACAATTTCGATAAAACATTAACTTTGTCATCCAAAACTAAATCAAAAGAGTCTCTCTGACATCATTTGAGGCCTTTTTTGCTTTGATCCTCTTAAAAACATGAAAGACAAGAGACCATGTTAAATAATATCTACAGTAGTGATCTAGTAGTCTTGATAAAACCTGAAATGGTTAAAAGGGAGTGTTGGCCTAGTGGTTAGAGCAGCGTCCTTGTGCACTGAGAAGGTTGCAAGTTCCCGGTTTGATCCCCACAGTCTGCACTCTGGCTCTCTGAACAAGACCCTTAACTGCACGCTGCTCCCTGGGCGCTGCACAGTGGCAGCCCACTGCTCCCCAAAGTGGATGGGTCATAACGCAGAGGTGAATTTCTCCATTGTGAGATCTATCTTTTTTTTTTTTTTCTATACTACATTGCCTGTAACTAAAGTCAAAGCAATAATTAAACAGTTTAAGATTGCTTGGACAAATAAGGCTGGATTTGGGTAAAAGTCTGTCTTGCAAATGCAACAGTAGAAGTAGTCATCTTGTTCCATTATTGTTGCAGCAAGGAAGCAAGCAGGAAATTTAAGGGGGAAAAAATTCAATCCAGAAATGAAAACGTCTTACTAAAAACAAAACTGTCTTAAGAGTAACTCTGCTGTTTTCTCCATGATGCAGTATATTTTTTTCAAATTATATTTTTCGTATTTTCCCAAGCATTATTTTTTCACATTGTTATACAGATTTATGTTTTAAAATGTTAATCTTTGAAATCTTAGTTCTTCAGACTGAAGTTTACAAATTACATTCTTTTTTAAATTGCGTTTTCCCAGATCAAATTCTTCACGTGTCAAACCCAATGCAAACGCTCGTTCTTGATGCCCAAAAAGAATGTTGTTGCTAAAATAAAAATATGGACAAATAAAATATCAGTAAAAATTGGTGCAACAAGGTTTCTCTTTTTTGTACTGATTTTCTAATTCTGCAATTCTGGATTGCTTTTGATGTTGCAAACTACAAAAGGTTTTTGCTTGCAAAATATAATGGAACAAAATGTGCTCTATAATGAGGAGGTTCTTAACAAGATCTCTAACCTCACTGTAAGAGAATGGAAGGAAATAAATCACCCAAAGTCACTATAATAACCATTAGATGTGATTTTTGGGCTAGTTTTAGAGCCATGCCAAGAAAAGACCTGTTCTGGGCAATTATTTTAATGAAACCTAGTGTAGTCAATCCCTATAATATATATA
>NW_015150645.1:862834-886340 GCF_000732505.1 Cyprinodon variegatus
AGATAGATAGATAGATAGATAGATAGATAGATAGATAGATAGATAGATAGATAGATAGATAGATAGATAGATAGATAGATAGATATCCAGCCTTTTTATGTCTCCTTTACAGCACTGTGTTTTGTAAAATAACAAAACCAAACAGTTATTACTGATTAATTGAAATGATTTGTTTTTTTTAGTTGCTAAAAATGGTTTTATATTAACTTTGAGAACTACAATTTTCATTTTTAGCCGACCTTCAATTAGTTTGGGCTTCACTTATAAAACCAGCTTCCGAAAAATAAAACCAGCTTCCATTTAGTTGATAACGTTGCCGTTGGAAGCTTTGCACCGTTCTTTATTTCCTTATTAGTATGAGTGGGTGGGTTCAAGGTAGAGGGTGAGTAAGAAGAGGAAGATGAAGAGAGGGGGTGGCTGAGAAGGGAAGACAAACAGACAGGGAGAGAGAGATTCAGACTGGGATCAGAGGATACTCTGAATCGGCTGCAATCAGCTCGACTTGGAGCCCCGGGAGATAATGTGACAGAAAGAGCTGGAAAACAAGGGTCTTTTCTGCTACGCCTTTCTTCAGTTGGACGGATCAAGCAGCGTTTGCCTGATATGGGACACAAGCCTCTTCAGCTGAAAACAGGTGATCACTTTGATTTTATTTTTTCATCCCATCTTTTGTTGGAATAGTTCTCCTTTGTAATCCTATGGAATGATACGTAGTTTTAAAGCAAAGAAAGACATGGTTACAGCTTTTAGTTGAGAGTTTTTCAGTGTTTAATTTAAGCCAGTCAGAAGAACAGAGGAGGATTCTAGGCTGACCAACTCCTGTTTGTACGTACATCTATAGCATATGCTGAGACAGGGGTGTTGTGAAGGTGTGTGTGTGCTGAGGATGCATGAGGGAGGGAGGGGGTTCTGTATAAGACAGATGGTCACTCAGTGGAGTTGTTCCCGTTCTTAGTCTTTCTTTCTCGCTCCCTTCTGGGTCCCCCTGTCATTCCTCCAGAATCCTGCCTCATCACTTTTTCATCCTCTTCCCACATTCATCTCTGCATCTTGTCTGTCTTATTTTATTTTTTGCTGATGGAAAGAAAAGAGCTTTTCTGTCACGTTCCCTATAGATGATGTTGACAAGACTTTGACGTTTGCTCTGTTCCGTGTTTCCTAAACGCTCAGATTGCTCAGAAGTTACTTCCAGGCACTGTTGTGATAAAGGAACTATTTTCCTAAACATTTCAGGTTCAGTCATGCCCCTTTGGACCATCCGCTTTGACCTGATTTTGTCGAGTCTGCTGCTGCTCCTGCTGCTGCTCTGGGTACCTATGGAAACCCTTGCCCAGAATGACACAGAGCCCATCATCCTGGAGGGGAAATGCTTGGTGGTGTGTGACTCCACTCCTTCATCCGAGCCCGCTGGAAGTGCTCTGGGTATGTCTGTCCGCTCTGGCTCAGGACGAGTGGCCTTCTCAGCCAGCCGGCAGACCAATCATGAGCCAACAGACATGAGCAACCGCACCATGATCATCTACTTCGATAATGTGAGTAGCATTAAAAAACGTGTGAAAAAGGGCATCATTTATATATCAAAGTTATGTCAATGTAGTAATGTCAAAAACAGTGGCATGCACAGGGGGGCGGGGGCAGAGGAGATGGATGCCCCTCACTATAGGTTAAAATTGAGTGCTAAAGTGCCCTCTAAGAGTCAAAACATAAGCTAGACTGCCCAAAATGCTGCTAAACTCCCTCTCTGGAGCTAAAACATGTGCCAAAGTGCCCTTGGGCAGCAAAAGGCGCGCTTAACTGCCCTCAAATGCCCACTTTGGAGCCAAAATTTGTTCTAAACACCTTCTTGGGAGCCAAATCACATATTAATGCACCTGGAGACAAAAAGCAAATTCTACAGTGCCCCTTGGGAGCCAAAACACATGCTAAACTAACCTCTTGGAATCATAGCACATGCCAAAGTGCCAGAGGTGGGAGATAGGGATTCAACAAGTAATCTCTATGCCACGTATTTGTTCTACCCAGCCACTGAACCAAGTAAGTCCAATCTGCACAATTTAATTAATGGTGCAGATTTGACCCACCTGGTTCAGTGGCTGGGTAGAATAAATACATGAAATGTTGCTCACTTGATGGCTCCACATCTCCCACCTCTGTGAAGCAGCCAAGCACATTCTAAAGTGCCCCCTTCTGGGAGCCAATACTTGTGCTAAACTGGCCTCTTGGAAGCTAAAACACGTGATAAACTGCCCTCAAACGCCCACTCGGGAGCCAAAATTTGTTCTAAACTCGTTCTTGGGAGCGAAATCACGTGTTAATGCACCCCCTCTGGAGCCAAATCCTTGCTTAACTGCAATCTTGGAGTGAAAGCAAATTCTACAGTTCCCCTTGGGAGCCAAAATGCGTGCTAAGCTAACCTCTTGGAATCAAAGCACATGCTAAAGTGCCAGAAGTGGGAGATAGGGATTCAACAAGTCATCTCCATGCCACGTATTTGTTCTACCCAGCCACTGCACATTCTAAAGTGCCCTCTTGGGAGCCAATACTTGTGCTAAACTGCCCTCTTGGGAGCCAAAATCCTTCTAAACTCCCTCTCTGGAGCCAAAATGTGTGCTAAAGTCCCCCTTGGGAGCCAAAACATGTACTAAACTGCCCTCAAATGCCCACTCGGGAGCCAAAATATGTTCTAAACTCATTCTTGGGAGCTAAATCACGTGTTAATGCCCCCCGTTTGGAGCCAAATGCTTGCTTAACTGCCATCTTGGAGTGAAAGCAAATTCTACAGTGCCCCTCGGGAGCCAAAATTTGTTCTAAACTCATTCTTGGGAGCAAAATCACGTGTTAATGCCCCCCATTTGGAGCCAAATGCTTGCTAAACTACCCTCTTGGAATCAAAGCACATGCTAAAGTATTTGTTCTACCTAGCTACTGAACCAGGTGAGTCCAATCTGCACAATATAAATCATTGTGCAGATTGGACTCACCTGGTTCAGTGGCTGGGTAGAACAAATACAGGACATTGCTTAAGGGCCCATTACATTGACATTTCTTTCTTTTTTCTTTCCACTCCTGCCCTTCAAAAAGTCTGTGAACGCCAATGGTCTGAAACACAGAACTGACTCCTTAACTGACTGAAAGCTGACTAAATGGAATCGCTCAGCCCCAGGATCAATATTTGATCTATTATTTATCAAAATAATATATCTTAATGAATAAATATGAAAAGAAAGAAGAGTAATTAAAGAGTAATTTGAATGTAACTAAGATTAACCATTAGACCAGAGCACAGACTTATCCCAAAACCAAAACTTTACTTTGGCCTGAGTTGTTTCCCATTGTGTCTATAAACAACAATGAGTCACTTGACCTGCGGTTCTCCTTGTTCTATTTGACTTCCTCTGCTTACCAACCATTTAAGCCATTCTAAAGGTAGTTTTATTAGAGGTACCTCAACTGTGTGTTATGTTGCTCAGGTAGGTACATTTTCTTTTGTTTTATTTTTTTGTTTGTAAGTTTTTGATAAGTTGGTGTTGATGAGCTGAGTACGTCAAAGCAGGAAGGAAAAATAAATGGGAAAGATTTAGGCTTGATGGTCGTCAGACACCCATCACAAAACTGTTCATCGGGTCTATATTAATTTCTAAATGCATTGTTCAAGTTTCCTGAGAGAGACAGCTGCAAACTTCTTGGTAACAATATTTTTTAGACAGTATAGTGTTTTTTCTCCCCAGGCTTAAAGATTATTTTATCAGAGTTTAAATTAAAGATTAAGCCCTCCAGCTATTGTCTTGGTCTGAGTGTAAATTGTGATTTTATGTGTACTAAATCTTGGATTGTTAAGGTTTCATTTCTGGACACATTTTTCACACATAATGAGAAACTCTGGAAGTTCTAATGTTTGAAATGTGTGAAAGAAAATGAGTGCATTTGTTGTCCCACGTCTGCCAGTAATAATGCACATATGATTACAGCCCACTGAGCCCAGCACTGAGGAAAAATGATAATGAGGTAAAGATTGAACATTTGGGCTTAGTGTGCCGCAACAAAACTGTAAGATTATGCAGCATATTTAAAGCTTTTTTTTAGATTGCAGATGTATAAGAGAGAATCAATGAGACTGAGCTCCAACTGTATAAATAGAGTTATTTGAGTGACCTTGGAGCGGGTATGATAGTAGGTTTCAGAAGGCAATCACAGATGCACTGAACTCTTCTCTGGGTTTCTTTTATCCTGCTAACATAAACTATTCTGCCTGGTTTTTCTTCGATAAATCCCCTCAGATCTTAGTCAATGTTGGCACCCACTTTGACCAGGAGAGTAGCGTCTTTGTAGCTCCACGGAGAGGAGTGTACAGCTTCAACTTCCATGTCGTGAAGGCCTACAACAGACAGACTATTCAGGTATTGTTTTACTTCAATTAAATCAGTTGCAGTTGACCTTCCAGCTGATTCATGTGGTCCGATCTATGTGTTTAATGTCTCTTAGGTCAGTCTGATGGTGAACGGATGGCCGATGATTTCAGCCTTTGCAGGGGACCAAGACGTGACCAGAGAGGCGGCTACCAACGCAGGCCTGGTGATTCTGGAGAAGGGAGACAAGGCCTACCTCAGACTGGAGAGGGGGAACCTGATGGGGGGTTGGAAGTACTCCACCTTCTCCGGGTTTCTGGTCTTTCCCTTGTGAAAAAGTTGCAAATTTAAGATATTTATTAACAAAAAAGTTGTGATTGAGGGGAGTCACGGTGTTTAGCAAAAGTATTTAAAATCCCTTGAACTTCTTTAAAATGTGATAACTTTTCACCGCAGCTGCAGATCGTTTTAGGGAACATCTCCAACAGATTTCCAAATCTTGAACCTAAAACTTAGTCTTCTTTTTAAAAAAATACTTCAAGCTTGGTTATGCTGGACGGAGATCATTTGTGTCCATTAGTTTGAAAGCATGCCACCGATTTTTCACATGGTTTTATGTCTGACTTTGAGTAATCAGTCTGTTGCAGCCTGCAGCTGCTTTTCTTTCAGGATTTCCCTGTATCCGCATTCATGTGTTTTCGCAGCCACTCTCTGCAGCTACCTTGTTCTGCCCGAAGAAAAGCAAACACAGCATGATGCCGCCAACACTATTTTTCACCATTGCTACATTTGTTTTTGCAGTGCATGTACAGGCTAAAAAGCACAATGTTGTTCTCATCTGACCAGAGCTACTTCCTCTGCAGGCTTTCAATGTCGCCTATAAGAGTCGCTGCAAACAGTTTCCCACAGCTTCTTATTACTTTTTTTAAGCTTCTGTTACATAAAATCCAGTTTGGAGTTGTGCATGGTTGATGGTTATTTTAAAACTTAAACAAGCGTAAATCTTACCTAATGTTTGCCTAAACTTTTTTACTGTGTTTCTTTATTTAAGTTCTCTAACAAACCACAGAACAACAGCTAGATAGATTATGTTATCTAACAACTTAACTTCTGCAGGCTTTTTTTGTATTGGTTTTCATTTAAAGGAATTAGAATAAGTAGAGTTCAATACAAATGCAAGTAGCATTTTTTAAAACTAATTTCTCAACATTTTTTTCCAATTATGCACTAAGGTTCATTGTTATAAACTTAAATGATATGTAAAAGTTCAGGGTGCATGCTTTTACAAGGCACTGCTCATCAGATTTTGAGGCCTCAGAATTGAAGAGATCTATACATAGAAAGCTAAGATAAAAAGCTGCAAAATATCTATGAAAATATTTTATTTGTTCTGTCCTTTTGCAAAATATTTAGTTGAAAACTATAATGATTGTAATGAAGTATTAATGTGCGCCGTGTGCTTCTGTGCTGATATACTGTCAGGCCTTAATTTATGTTTCATTTCCAGATTTTTATGTAAACAGCTGTGCTCCAAATACCCTGTCCAGCTTGAGAAAAAGTGTTTTGTTTGAATTGACTGTATGAGTCTTTTGCCTCTGTTTACACGTCAGCAATCATACAAAAAGGTCTGTTTATTAAGAGATTTATATGAAGAACAAATATAAAAGAAGTTAAATGGCCTGAGTTGTGCAGAGTGTGTATTTGTATACAGAAATATATCTTATCAATCACCTGCAAGTGGGACGGTTTAATCTCCAAATGCAAAGCAGATTTTCTCATGCCCTTTTAGTGCTACCCAATTCCACGGCAGCGGTTTGTAAATTTAGCTCCCACCAGCCGGGCTAGCTTTGGCTTGGACCAGGCACACCAGCATGGGACTCGGTATAAGTGCCGAGTGTGGCGGATACTCCTTGCAGAGACATGGACAGATGGAGGCTTTGGCGTGCCTGTCGGCTCATCCCTGCAGGACTTCCATGGATAATATGTGGCCCACTGTCACACATTATCATTTACGCTTCTCTGGTTCAGAACCACCTCACTCTGTTTCTCTATTTGTTCCCCTTCCACGTGTTCCTATTAAAACTGTCACACATGTAGGAATAAATGTAGAGCTATGTGGTTGCATGGGCTGGAGCTATTTTTTTAGGGCTTCACGCAAAGACATTTCTTTTACAAATGCTATTTTGTTTTTTAAACATTTGTTCGGTTTTGTTGTTTCAACAAAAATTGTATCCTGAATATTACAATTTCTAGAAATGTGTCCATCTGTAAAAGAAGAATGCATACCCCAAAATCTTTGAGCAGGTTGCTTGATCAAAAACATAATTGTTGGAGACTATTAAAGTAGATCTGTTGACTAAATAATTTCACATTAAATATCACAACACTTAAGTCAGTTTGTCGAAATAACTATAATTTAACAAAACCATAAAAACTGTGTCCTGCAACAGAATGAGCAAAATGCTGCCTTATTTCCAAAAATCTGATGGTTAGGTAAGGGTAAACAGGTTAATGGGAAAAAGAGCAGCTGTCAGTATTGATTAAATTAGAAGAGGAAAACTGTTTCTTTAAAGGGATTTTATGCTATTCTTCTTTTTTTTTTTACTATTGTTATTTGCTTTGCATTAAAAGCTCTTAACATGCAGATAAACCATTACTAAGACTGCAACCAAATCAGCCATTTATCAAACCATAGTTTGGTTTGGCGAGTGCAGAGCTTGCCCAGGAAAAACAACAGGCAAGTGTGAGTTATTTGCAAAGATATTAAATGGAGACATTAGATATCGATGTGGTGTTGAAAAGGACAGCAAGGCATGAAATTCACTACAAAAAAACTAAACAAAAAATTTAAAAATAAATTGAAAACATTTACATTCTGTGGTCCAGATTTAAATCTTAAATAGTAAGGAAATCAGTGAAATTATTTTATAAATTGATAAATGTGCTCTGGAACTATCTGGATCAAGACTGCGATGAGAAGAAAAAAGTGGTTTTGATGTGTCCTGAGTCATGTAAACATTTAAAAAATCCTGATCGATAAAATTCCATTTCTCAACTAGTGGAGCATTACTGCACACAATAATAGTGCATGAGAGCTCAAATATTGATATTTTTGTTTATGAGTTTATCATCTCATTATAACGACCTATTGAAATTTTGGATAAACATGATACCATTTCATTTTACTACATAGAAACAAATCACAAAAAAAAGATTGATTTAAGGATTGTCACATAATTTGACCCTTCTCTCGTAGTAGAAATTCTAAAAAATAAGTGTTCTGCATGACAGCACTAGAGGGCGCCAAAACTCCACATTGGATGCTTGAATCGGCTCTGGACGCGCGGAGAACATCATCAAAGCTTGAAATATCTAATTTAGAAGCGATAAACAGAACAGGATGCAATGGATAATCACGTAGTCTGCACTTAAAGGTATAAAAATATTAAACCGAAACACAAAAAGAAGGGGTCTGCATGCATGTGATGAGGGCTTATTCCTGACTTGGGACCAGTCTAATAAAACGCTAAAAAAATAATTCATTCAAATAGAAACACGTCTTGAATAGTTAATTCAAACATTAAACTACGTTGAATTTTTAAAGTAAACTCCGGAAGCGACTATATGAGCTGAGGGTATCATCTGCTGTAAGGCTGCAATGATGAAGATCACCGAGTCAAATGATCTTAGCTAGGCCGCATTTATTGTTTTGTCAACCAAACTACAGGATCTCATCCCGCCCATTTTTGAGAGAGTAGAAATGACTGATACTCAGCCGAGCCAATGAAAACACCGTCTGTCGCCGGCCGGGAGAAAACTGACCAATCATCACTCAGCGGCAGCAGAATAGGCTCTCTTTCTGCGCTCTCTCTAGCAAGAAGTTAGTTCCTGCTCTTCCCTGGCCGTTTCCTGTAATCGTACAGTGTTGTGAGACGGAGAAAGCCATGTGTGTCGATGCAAAGGTAAATTTAGCACCCCGAATTTATTACTATGAGAGTCGAGGTGGTGGTTGGGATGGTTATTTCAGGGTATTTTTGCCGAAAATTGAGACGTAGACCA
Source organism: Cyprinodon variegatus (assembly GCF_000732505.1). Taxonomy (NCBI): domain Eukaryota; kingdom Metazoa; phylum Chordata; class Actinopteri; order Cyprinodontiformes; family Cyprinodontidae; genus Cyprinodon; species Cyprinodon variegatus. The sequence continues at coordinate 871,240 of NW_015150645.1, forward strand.
ACCGAAACAGCATTGCGGCCTAACCTGTGTCTGAACGTTGTCGGGCAGTGGTTATTGTGGCACGTTGCTTTGGTTTGGTCCGGTTTGTTGATGAGATTGAGGGAGTCCGGTAGACTGAATGGAAGCTTGTAAAAGACAGAGAGGAAACCACAGACGCCCATTCATCCGTGTTTTTGACCCCTGTATGTGCTCCTGGTGTCTCGGACGCTTTGGTAATCGGCACATTTTGGTCGCTGTAGAAGCTAATGCTAGCAGACGGGTTTATAAGAGACTGAGAGAGGAGCAGGGACGAAAACATCCTACCTGTCCAGCATCAGTACCCTGCCTCCTTAAGTCAACCCTCAACTATTCCCATTCACAATATTTATTTAAAACACTAATAAATATGTGAAGCATTGGTTTGAGTTTATGTTGTAGCAAACAGGCTTCTTATATCGTTATTTTTCATTGGTGTATCAACACATCTTTAAAGATTCTAATAATTCAGAAACAGCTCTGTATCTGACACAATAATACACAACTATTAAACTTTTTTTTAACTATTCCTTTTTCATTTACACCCTATTATAGGGCAGTGCAAAGCAGAATACTAATGTGAAACAGGGGACTTCATCATTTAATGAGTTTTCTTTCCTAATACAGACTTATTTAAACATTTCCCAAACACTTCTGCTTAAAATAAAATACAAACCAAGCATACATATCTCTTTAGTCCTCCTTATTTGGTTAATAATATGCCTTTTCCTTGTATTTACACCTTTAAGCTTTAATCATATCTGTATATTTCAGCCTGTTCTCTTGGATAAAGATATATATGAATGATATGAACATAACTTTCCAACATCGAACACAGACTTTTCTATGTATGATTTAAAGCAGGGGTCTTCAAAGTTTTCCAGGCCAAGGACCCCCAAACTGTTGACGAGAAGCAGCGAAGACCCCTTAAATAACCAAACTGGTCCTATAGTCTCTCTATTACAGATGGAGTCATTTAATGAAAGTAATTTCGCCCTGGTTTTATTAAAGTTTTTCTGATTCCTCGTTGATGGGACAGGTGTTGTGAATGAAACAGTGCCCAGCTTGAAAGAGCTCCTGTGTGTCTCTGAATGTGTGCATTGATGACTGAAAGACATCTTCTGCCTCAATTTATCTGTTTCATACAGTGTGTTGAATTCATGTTAATTTGTATTTAAAGAGATTTCACTTAAAAAAAAAAAAAAAAAAGGTCTAATCAACCAAAACTTTTGCGACCCCCATGCAGTACCCCCTGTCGAAGACCTCCAATTTAAGGCATTCTTTTGCAGTTCTTGCTGGATGTTCAAGGTCACCATACTTCTTAATGATAACCCTCTGTTACAGTTTCTAACAGCTTTTCCTCTCTGATAGATGTTTTGCTACATTTATAAACGCTGTCTAACTTTCTTATCGGTGCAGCATGATGCTACCACAGCCATGTTTGACAGATGATGTGTTCAGAGTTATGTGCAGTGTTTGATTTTGACCACGCCGAAGTTTTGCAGTAGTTTAAATGGGTAGATAATCTGTAATATTTATTTATTTACAAAAGTCTTTCAAATCATGTTATTTTCTTCAACATCAGAAAGATGCTGTTTGTTGAAGGTTGTTTCATACAGTGTTTTAAAATGTAGTCCTTAAATGATTAATGCTGATATTTCAGCTCTCTTGTCGTCTTTTTCTTTCAGCTGTTTACCTAAAAGTTGAGAAGAATTGGACAACTACTATATCTCTTTCATCTCGGAGTCTTTTAAACTTTCTGCCCGACTCCCTGTGTGGAGTGGGCAAAGATGGCAGATCCCATTATGGACCTCTTTGAGGACACTCCCCTATTTAACCTGGACGGCCTCCCAGATGACTCCTTCTCTCAGGGGTCATCGGACCCTGTGGAAGAAGCTCTAAAGTTGGCTTTGGGGCAAGCTGTCCCAACAGGCGAGCCGGAGTCCACTCCTGACCTTGCCGTCAGCTCCAGTCTTGGCGTTCCTGTAGCAACTCCAGTCATCCCAGATCCCGCTCCACTTTCCGTTCCTACCCAGCAGCCGGTCTCAGTCGGTTCTGCCCAGACTGTGTCTGTAGCTCCTGTCGTGGAAGCCGGAGCCTTCATGACCTCAGCCCCAGTTCCTGCCCCAGCTGAGTGTGTGCCACAGATCCAGGCCCAGACAACCATCCCTGTTGCCAGCAACCCCAGTGGGGTTTCCAGTAGCACCGTCCTGCTGAGCTCACCTTTGACCGTTTCCAGCTCCCCAGCTATTACCACCACTGCCACCACGCAGCAGCTGACTCAGATAACTCACCAGCTCACTCCCCAACAGTTAGCTGCCATTACACAGCAAGCTGGAGGGAAAATCGTCATTCTCAAAGGCCCCCAGGGTCAGGCCCAGGTGCTGCAGGCCGTGTCAGGAACCACGGGCCAGACGGGCGGGAAGGTCATCCGTCTGTTGTCTGGTACCCCTCTCAAGCCCGGTATGTCCATACTGCAAGGAGGTACCGTCTTAAATCAGGCTAGCCCAGGACAAACCCAAGTCAAGGTGGGTGCTGCAGGGGTGCAGCGTCTGCTGCAGTCTGCCAACGGGCCGGTCAAACAGGTGTTGCTCACATCCATGCCTCAGCAGACTCAAGGTCAGCCGGTTCAGGTGCAGATGGCTCAAGGTCAGACTACTGTCCAGGTTCAACCTCAGACCCAGACCTCTCAGATCCAGGTCCAACCCCAAGGACAGTCTACCCAGCTCCAGGTCCAACCCCAGGCCCAAACTGTCCAAATCCAGGTCCAGCCTCAGGCCCAGGCTGCTCCGGCCCAGGTCCAAACACAGGGTCAGGTGCAGCTCCAACCTGCCATGCAGGGCCAGACACAGGTAGGCACAACCGTAACCTTGTGACAGTTTTTTTTTTTTTTTTTTTTTTTTTTTTTTTTTTTTTGTAAGCATCTACGAACTTTTGGTAAATGCACTGCCTCAAAATACAAAATAGTTTCTTAGAACCAGGTTTAAAGCGTGATCTCCCTGGTTTAGACAATAAGCAGCTTTAACTCTGCCCAGATCATTCTGAGTCACATCTAGTCACTCTGTTTCTAGGGAGGTGAAGCCAAGCGCATCACCCTGGTCCTCCAGCAGCCGTCGCAGACTGGTTCTACCACACCAGCCGTCAGTGCTCAACAGCAAGTCACAGCAGGAGGTCAGCAGCAGCAGACACAGGCTCCTGCCAGGCTGGTTCTGGGTCAGCTCCCTGGTGGCAAACTGGTGCTCCAGGGAAGCCAGCTAGCGGCGCTGACCCAGGCTCGGGCTGCAGGTCAGGCTGGAGGGCAGCCCAAGGTCCTCACCATTCAGCTGCAAGTACAACAGCAGCCCAACCAACAAGGAGGCGTTAAGGTAAGAGGAGGTTTTTAGTGGGTAGAGCCCAGTGTGGAAAATCCATCCAGACGGTTGGATGTTCCACCAGTGACATGCTAATAAACATACAGCCACATTAGAGTGTGTTGTCAGTGGAGCTCTGCTTCTGTGACGTCTTTTAAAGGGTCATTCTGAGACATTGGTTATACATTTATTTCAGCTCCAGGCTCTTTATTTATTCAGCTGTGCATTTTTAAACGACACAGAAAGAAATGGAGGAAGAATAATTTGCCACTGGGTTCTCTGTGGTGCTCTGAAAAAACCGGCCTTCAGTGCCTTCGCCTCTTTATTTTGTGGTGTCTGGATGTGGCCAGATCACTTTGTTAGGATGAAGGTCGCTGCCCACTTTTGCTTTTTACATTAGTATTAAACATAGGAAATTATTGCTAAGGTCATAGGATATTGTTGATGTTTTTTTTGTAGTTTTTTTATAATGCGGTAAAGTGGAAATACTGAGTTACCTGAGTTGCTTCATTTAGTAAAATCTGTCAGCAGGAAATGTTAGTTCCTGTGGTCCGCTCACATTCGCTGACCTGGTTTACTCCTGACCCCAACAGCTGTACTCAGCAGATGTAAAACAACGTTTTGAGGAAAATTTATGAATCATGTTTAGAGGTTTTCTGAATATGTTATATATCGCCTCAGTTCAGAAGTCAGAATGTAGTCAATCCTTGAATATCACCCATTGATGCGACATAATCTGTCTCTCTGCATGTACATGAGCTCTGTTATCATCTTTAATGGTTTTATATTACCTCTGTGAAGCTGAGGCCTTGTGCTGAAATGGTTTTGCAGCTCAGAAAAAAAAAAACCCTGCATGTTTTTGATAAATGTCAGCCTGTCGATGCCTTAATAATAGGGTAGTGTGAGTGTATTGCATGCGCTATTACAGAAAACACCTGTTTGTTGCTCAGCTGATGGGACACCCTGTCAGCTGAGCAACTGCAGGCACATATATAATGAAATATTGCTTTTGGCTCTATGGGGTATTTATTTGTTATGAAAATGTATCGTTTTTTTTGGTGGTGTTTTCCAACCTTGAAGAAAGGGTCTTGCCTTTACTGCGACCTGCATAGACCCCGCCGATTACATGATGTCACCCTGGAGCTGCTCCAGAATAGTTTTACACCACTTCTGACCATTAGGCTAAATACAATCTTAGGCATTTTGCATACTTAAACTTAAAATTAGCCTAAAAAAAGAGCAGTTGTTTTATACCATGCAAATTAGGTACTAAATTATCCCCTTCAACACAACTTTGAGCAGAAGCTATAGCGCTTTGTCTTACATCATCCCTCGCTGATCATAGAAAATGGACTTGCAGGCCTGGGGCATTCGAAGTAGGTACTTCCTAGTGGGGTTGAAAGATCACTGCTCTTTGTTAAATGGTGATGGCCACTTATTTTCTTGAAGTGGTAGGGACTTGCTGCTCAGACAGCAGAATTCATCAGGAATGCTCTAAGGCCCCGTCCACACCAAGCCGAACCCTGACCTAAACGCACAAATTTTTCACCAAACCAGCCTCTCATCCATACGAAGCCGGCGTTTCGGGGGTCTGTAAACAATCTTTTTTTATTAAGCCTTCAGAGTGGAAAGATTTTGAAACGCCGTTTTCGCGTTTCCATCTTTAAGCTCTAACCGCATTTTTTTTCTTACACGCATGCGTCATAGCGTCGCCTCTAAACACGCATGCGCGGCACAGTATCACAACAACAATGGCGCCGTACTGTGTTGAATGGTTGCTGCTCATGCTACTCACCCTGCTGTCGGGCTTACAACAGAATCTTCTTCTTCTGGAATATCTCCAGGAAGAACAGAGCAATATCGACGACATAGTTCAGCACCTGAATTTGACTGAACCACGAAAATGGACCCGCAGGGCAACCATGTAAAAATATTAGTGCGCATGCCCAACATTTCGTCGCCCATTTTTGCTTTGGCACCACAGCGCCGCTTACAGGCCTGGCATACATTTTGCAGCATTTTCATGCATTAGTGGGGACGATCACATTTATTTTACGTCTCCGTCTTTAAGACAAACATTCTGGAAAATATTAGCGTTTCGTGTTCGTTTTGACTTTGTGTGGACGGGGCCTAAATCGAGTGGATAAATGATTTGGTATGATTTTAAAGCAGGAATAGCATTATAACATAGTTATAAGCTCAGAAAAGTTGATTTTGCATGATGTAGGCCCTGTAATTGAATGGATAATAATGATAGGTTTATTTGGACATGTGGGTCTACTTTGATCTAAACTTACCAAGATATTTTTTGACACCCAAGACCTAGAGTTCCCTTCAGAAATGAAGACTGAAGACAATGTTCTATTTAAATAATTCAAAATTCAGATAATTGTGTTTTAGATTGTTATGTGTAATAGACTGCTTTCAGTTCACCTGATTGGACAAATATGTCTCGGATGGACTAGCTGTGGTCTGTTTGTGGTAGTCGGCGATTGACTGGTTTTCTCTTAAACTGGGAAATAAGGAAGTGTTGGTAAAAAATTGTGTTCAACTCTAACTATACTTTTAGCAGGGTTGAGCTAATATTGGCTCTAAACTATTGCCTTCCTGCTGCTTGTATTTGTGAACACCACTGCAGCTTATTTGTCATTTTGTTTGTGTCTTTAAGCCGTTGTCTGTGTGCCGCTCTCAGTCGACGCTTTTTTTGAAGCCTTTTCTTAGAAAGACTAATGCATATCCAGTATTATTGGATTGTGGTTTTCACTTTATGGGTCACTGTATATTCAGGTCACCACTGTATGTAATATTTAATGTAGTCTATAATCTAAATCAGCACAGAAGCATCACCAGAGGTATTAGTATTAACTTAACTGAAAGTTTTCATGTCTAGTATTATCAAGTTAGGGAATTTCTTTCTGTTTACAATTAATGAAATGACAAAAAATAAAAAAGACTTGCTTTAAGAGTGATTGGTATAAAGTATGGTAGTATAGTAGGATTCTAATAATAAAAATTGAACTTTATTGATCTCACATTGGAGAAATTTACCTCTGTGTTTAACCCATCCCCTTTGGGAGCAGTGGGCTGCCACCGTGGGGTGCCTGGGGAGCAGTGAGGGGTTAAGGGTCTTGCTCAGAGACAGAGTGGCAGTCTGTAGGAGTGGAGATCGAACTCAGAACCTTAGGATTCTAAGCTCTATGGCCTAACCACTAACCAATATTTTCATCTACCAGAAGCTGCGTTTTAGAGTCAGATGCTCTGTTAACTTCCCCTCTTTAAACACCTGCGAAATGCTAAAGCTAACTAGCCGTTTTGAAGTGGTAACCGTTTGATGTTGATGCAGGAAGAACACAACGAGCCTCTGATCCAATCTGTGTTGTTCTAATGAGAAATGTTTGTTTAAGCTTGATTACAACATTTTCTAAATGTCTTTTTGACTCTTGGTACTTTCCGTAATTAAATCCATGCCAACTTATTTTAATTTACTTTAAGTTTGGACAAAGGGCCTCTGAAGTGTTTAATGGGACATTTCCAGGCTCTGTAGATTATTTGACCGCCTTTTAGATTCATCTTGTCAGATTTCTTAACAGCCTTAAACAGCATTCAGGTCTTTATTAGTGGTTTAAAGGCTGAATAAATATAGCATGGAAATATTTAGATTTTTTTAATTATTATGCCTATCGTTCCAATTTCATTCATACATCCATTGGAAGATTAAACATCGTCTTTTAGTTTGCCTGTCTGTCCTGGTTGGTGGCAGATTTCTCTTATTATGCTGTTAGTTTTATTGAAAAGAAGTAAAAATGGTGTTAAGTTTTAGTTTTATAATTATTAGTTTACTAACCTGTTGATTGTTGAAGAATATTTGATTTAAATCCTGATATTTTATTTTCATGATCTCTTGGCTCGTCTGTACACAGATATTTCATAAATGTTTAGAGGCTTGAGTTTGATTCTTAAAATGTGACATTTTAAATGTAGTTTCTGGAGAAGCTGTTAGTATTTTTTAGTTTCTTTATTACTTTTATTGTGTTTTGCAAATGCTTGTGCATTGATCTATCTGTTTAATGCCAACAGTACCAGCTTGTGTCGGGAGCTGGGGGCACCGGCGGCCCTCAGATGTTGCAGATATCCCAAGGCCAAGGAGGACAGAGAGTGGCTGTACCTCTCAAAATGCTTCTGCAGCCACAGGTAAAGCTGCTCATTGGCAGATTTTTACATCTGTGCAGTAGATGGTTACCTTTCAGTGAAGATGAGTTACCGTTTTTTTCTTTCCTCTCCCACCTAGACGAGTTCAGCCACATCTTCCGGCGGCACTGTGTCTGTGGTGAAGGTCATCAACCCTTCCACCGCTGCCCCCTCTGCTACAACTACCACTCCCTCGCAGGCCATCCGCATTACCAAGGCCCCCGGCGAGCCCGCGGCCGTCCGACGGGTAGAGATTCTTTGCAAACAGGAGAAGGCAAATCGAATAGTGGCTGAAGCAATTGCTCGGGCCAAAGCACGGGGAGAAAAGAACCTGCCCAGGGTCCTGAATCAGGACGAGCTTCCATCCACACAAACTTCACCGGAGATGGGAGGGACTCTTACCTTGGTGTCTCCTGCAAAGAAAAAAAGCAGCGGCGGAGGCGGAAGCAAAAAGAAAAGTCTGGTGTCTGGAGGACCCATACCTAAAATCATTGTTGGGACTGACAAGAAGGGTAAAGTGGTAAAGATATCTGGAGGAACTATTGCAGTAAGCGGTGGAACAGTGATACCTGGAGCTGGGAACAAAAGCAAAAGCAAGACTAAAGCAAAGTGAGTGTTCTGCAGGAAAGTCTGTGTTAAGGAAAAAAGTTTCATTGTCACTGTGGCTTTTAACTGTATCTACGTTGGTTTTCTCCCTTCCTTTCCCCTGCAGCACTATTACCCTGGTAGGAGCAAAGAAGAGAAAGAGAAACGCCTCTTCAGACGTGTCTGATGGGGAGCTGAGCCCACCCTCACCTGTCCCTATGGAGGATGACATGATTATGGTAAAATAAACAAAACACACACTCCTTTAGATATGTTGCCTGGAATCCCCAGAAAATAAAGAATAAATGGAGATTCTTTAGTAAAACCTGGGAAAACAAAGTACCTGTGTAAATAGTTGGTAAAATGTTCAGTGAAGAATTTATATAAAGCACAATATTGCAACCAATAGATGAACAGCAGCCTTGGAAGAATGAAAATCTGTCTGCATCCGGCCTCCGAAGCATTCTAGTAGTGATTATTTTATGACTTTATTGTTTCAGAGTGAAATGGTTCAATGACAGATTTGTTTAACTAGTTGCTTCTCTGTTTTGGACAGAAGAGACGCTCCAACCGGGTGGTGAAAAGGAAGAAATATACCGAAGACTTGGATATTAAAATAACAGACGATGAGGACGAGCAGGAAGATGTAGACGTGACCACGACGGCGGCAGCAGTTGCCTCGATCAGCGGAGGGGCCGCCGCTCAGCTCAAACAGGAAGTGGAGCTTGACGGGGATGGGCTGCCCAGCATGCAGTTCTTTGTAGTGAGTTACTGAAAACGGGAAGATCTTAACATGGATGAAGAATGTTTTTATTCAGTTACATCCATGTGTGGATTTGATATGATTAAACTTTCTGTCTCACTTTCACTTTTTGTTTGTAGGAAAATCCTAGTGAAGAAGATGCTGCCATTGTAGATAAAGTCTTGTCCATGAGGATAACCAAGAAAGAGGTTTTTATTAGCCCTCTATACCATGTTATGTATTTTGACAATTTACAAAGGTTCCTAAATGTCTTCTGTTCTTCACAAGGTGTCACCGGGCCAGTATACCAATATTGAGGAATTCTTCGTTAAATATAAAAACTAGTAAGTCTCCATATGGCTGTAAATATGGTTAGCATGGCAGTTCTTATCGCCAATTATGAGGGTCAGACATATCTAGAACATCTTCATCCTCTTGTTCTCAGTTCCTACTTGCACTGTGAGTGGGCCACTTTGAATCAGTTGGAGAAAGATAAGCGGATCCATCAAAAGATCAAGAGGTTCAAGACCAAACACGCACAGATGAGGCATTTATTCCAGGAGGTTAGCTTCAGGCCGATTCAGAAACCTTTTTAATCTGGGAGGGAACTCCGAACAATGACACTGATTCTGGTTCCCTGCAGGAAGAGGAGCCCTTCAACCCAGACTACGTAGAAGTGGACAGGATCCTCGACGTGTCCCACAGTGTGGACAAAGACAACGGAGAGGTCAGTGATAAACTACCTGTTAAGACTTTCCTTTTAAATCCCTAAAACTTCTGAGATCTTTTTATTAATACGTTTCTAGACATTTAAAACTTACCTGCCTTCTCTGATCTCCTCCAGCCGGTCATCTACTACTTAGTGAAGTGGTGCTCTCTGCCCTATGAGGACGCTACGTGGGAGCTGAAGGAGGATGTTGATGAGGGAAAGGTGGAAGAGTTTGGCAAACTCCTGAACAGACAACCTCGCCTGAAGAAAATGGTACATTTACTTAGGATTAGGACCTCTTAAACAATATTAACCAACGAGATCAGGCTATTATCCAGTAGAAGATGCTTTTTCTACTAACAACCTAAGTGATAATACTTAAAGTGATGGAGCAGGAAGACAAAACTGTGCTTAGATTAAGAAGATCGACTCCATATGTAGCTTTTTGTGCCCGCATAATTAGCTCGACTGAATAAATTATATAAGACAACCTGACACGTGCAGAGGAGGGGGTTTAATTATTGGACTGATATCAACTTTGGTGGAATCCTGCATTTTGTTTATTTTATTTTTATTATTGTTTTAATTATCAGTTGAGTGTTCCAATACATTTATGAAGCTGTTTTTAGCTTGTTGTGCTTTTAGGTTAAATAATAATAAAAATACAAATAGGAAATTAAGTAAAGAATGAAGAAAGCTCTCCCTGGTGCCTGAATGAGAGTCTATTTCTTGCTGTTCTATGCTTCTATCCCTAAAGAGATCTGTTTTCTTCTTTTTCTAAGGTTCCACATACAAGTTTTATGGAACGGAAAAGAAATGTGGCTAAATGTTGTGTCAAATCTACAGAGCAAACCTACAGATATCAACTATTATAAAATCTTAATGAAAAACTGCTCATGAGTTACTGCAACACTAAATATCCCTTTGGGATTATTAAAGTAATTTGGAATTGAATCTGGTTTCCGAACAGTCTGAGCATAAGTGGATTCACTGGGTGTTAATAGTTAAATGATTCTACAGTGGAGGAAAACTTTTTTAAGGACTGACATCTTTGTGGCATTGCCTTCCTCTGATTTAGTGATTGCATATTGGAAATAGTCTCTTTCTCTAATTATCCTCCTGATTTCATGGGTATATTCTTTTTCTCAGGTCCGCCCGTCTGCCAGCGCATGGAAGAAGCTAGAGGAGACCCGAGAATATAAGAACGGCAACACACTAAGAGAGTATCAGCTGGAAGGAGTCAACTGGCTTCTGTTCAACTGGTACAACAGGTAACTATCCAACATGCAGGGGTTGACGTTAAGGATTTTTACCACTTGCCCAAAGGGCAAGTGACTTTCACATTTCATTTGCCCAGAAACAATTTTTACTTGCCCAGTATAATGTTTGATAAATATAGTTCCTAATATTCATTTTTGTATAAAACATGGTTGTAATTCAGTATTTTTTAAGTTTCCAGGTTCCTGGTGTGTATATGCATGCGTCAGATAATGAACTCAAGCCTACATTACCGTGTTAACATGCTTTTCAATCCTTCCTGCACATTCTTTACAAACTAAACTTTGCTTTAAACTGTTGTGTGCTTGGAAAAATATAAATTGTAATGTTAAAACTCTAAAAACAAAAAACTTGACAGGTTAAAAACTTAAGATAAATCACACGATAGAAGTCAATGTCACAAATGAATAACTTTTATTTTAGAGTCACGGTATGTTTATACAAGATAATACTATTAATATAATGTGACTTTTCTAGAGAATAATTATACATAGTTATTTTATACAGGGTTTCCACAGTCTTACATAATTTCAGAATTCCCTGACTTTTAACCGACTCAGGATTAGTTTTCCCTGACAAAATAAATGCAGCCGTTTTTCGTTTGGATAACTACATCAAAATTACCGCTAGGTGGACAAAAATCACGCCATCTGGCGGAATCACGCGAGAATGTGTACAAAACAACGCTTCTGGGTCGTTTTATCGAAGGTCTGTGATTTTTAAAGTAATTTTGAGTGATAAATATTTTTTTTTTGCGATCATTGCACTTGCCTGGCAGGCCAATGCAGTGAAATTTGTACTCTCCCAACAATAAAAACTACTTGCCCCAGGAGATCGGGCGATGGTTAACATCAAGCCCTGCAACAAGTCATTTTTTTTTTTTTTTCTGTTTTTTTTCCCCCCACACTCCCATCATTGAACTCGGCTCCTCTTGGTTCTCCTGTTTCAGGCAGAACTGCATCCTGGCAGATGAAATGGGTCTGGGGAAAACCATCCAGTCCATAACGCTGCTGTCAGAGATTTACGCTGCTGGAGTCCAAGGCCCATTCCTGGTTATTGCCCCGCTCTCCACCATCACTAACTGGGAGAGGGAGTTCTCCACATGGACCAACATGAATGCCATCGTTTACCATGGAAGCCTCGCCAGCAGACAGATGATCCAGCAGTATGAGATGTACTGCAAAGATGATAAGGTGAGCCTCTGATATCCTTAGTGGTTTTTAGCAGGTTCATTCAAGAGTTGGCTCTTGAGGGGGGAAATCCATGCACATCCTGTTAGGTGAAGTAAATTTTTATTATTTTTTCACAGGGACATTTAATTCCAGGAGCGTACAAGTTTGACGCTCTCATCACAACTTTTGAAATGGTGCTCTCTGACTGCCCAGAGCTCAGGGAGATCTCATGGCGCTGTGTGATCATTGACGAGGCTCACCGCCTCAAAAACAGGAACTGCAAGCTGTTGGACAGCTTGAAGATGCTGGACCTGGTGAGTGGACCGTTTACAGTCCCGCATTGCTGAGATATGTCTGTTTCTTTCTACTCAACGTCTAATTGATCCCCTCAGGAGCACAAAGTGCTGTTGACCGGCACCCCTCTCCAGAACACCGTGGAGGAACTCTTTAGTCTTCTCCACTTCCTGGAACCAGCTCAGTTCCCCTCTGAGATCGAGTTCCTTCGAGAGTTTGGAGACCTTAAAACGGAGGAGCAGGTGTGAAACGCAGAACTCTTGTCTTTCACTTTATTGTCACTTGATATGAAACCGATAATTTAGTGATATCATCTTTTTTTAACAGGTTCAGAAACTCCAGTCTATTTTAAAGCCAATGATGTTGCGCAGACTCAAAGAAGATGTGGAGAAGAATCTAGCACCCAAGCAGGAAACCATCATTGAGGTCCGTTTGTCTTTTGAGAATTTCTAATAAATATCAGTGCATCATAAAATAAATGTTGACTCCTTTCAACATTTTCTCATGTTTAAAAAACAAACGTCCATATATTTGGATTAGGACTTAAAATAAATGTCCTTCTTAAAGATAGCTGGTGAATAAAAGCTTAAAATCACTGCTTTCCTTACAGGTTGAGTTGACCGACATCCAGAAGAAGTATTACCGAGCCATTCTGGAGAGGAACTTTAGTTTCCTTAGTCTAGGAGCCAACAGTAACAGCAACGTCCCAAACCTCCTCAACACAATGATGGAGCTCCGAAAGTGCTGCAACCACCCCTACCTCATTAATGGTACCAGACTGTCATCTTTCTTTTTCTGTTTTTAACCTTCTTCTTCTTTGGAAACTAGCATTTTCACTGAGACTTTTGTCCTGATCAGGTGCGGAGGAGAAGATCGTGACGGAGTTACGAGAAAAGTACGACCCCCTGGCCCCTGACTTTCATTTGCAGGCCCTAATTCGCTCCGCCGGCAAACTGGTGCTACTTGATAAACTGCTGCCTCGCCTCAAGGCTGGCGGCCACAAAGTGCTCATCTTCTCTCAGATGGTGCGCTGCTTAGACATTCTAGAGGACTACCTCATCAACAAGAGGTAGACTGCATATTTAATTTAATTTGCTAAATTATCTTAACTGTTCCTTTTGCATCAGTCAATAAATATAAAGTGTTGACAGCAATATTGTGATGTTTTGAGCTTATTCCACATTTTCTGAGTTTTGAGTTTCTTCCCTCCTTCAGATACCTTTATGAGCGAATAGATGGCAGAGTGCGTGGGAACCTGCGGCAGGCAGCCATCGATCGCTTCAGCAAGCCAGACTCGGACCGCTTCGTCTTCCTTCTTTGTACCCGTGCTGGCGGTCTCGGTATCAACCTGACAGCTGCTGACACCTGCGTCATATTTGACTCTGACTGGAACCCTCAAAACGACCTGCAGGTGTGACATCATAAGGTGGTGCCGCTTGTATTGTTTATAAAAGCTGTATGTTCCGGCTTCACCTTTCCACCTCCTTTTATCCAGGCTCAAGCAAGATGCCATCGTATCGGCCAGTCAAAGGCGGTCAAGGTCTACCGCCTCATCACCAGGAATTCGTACGAGAGGGAAATGCTGGACAAAGCAAGTCTGAAGCTTGGTTTGGATCGCGCTGTTCTGCAAAGCATGAGCGGCAACAAGGATAGTAACGTCAACGGGGTGAGGGAAAAAAAACGCAGTAACATTTTTATTTTTAACTGGTAACACACCGTAGTTACAGAAAAGTACATTTTAACTCGGCTTCCATCACTCGTGTAAATGGTGTTACTCGTCTCATGCCACAGCTGCAACAGTTCTCTAAGAAGGAAATTGAGGACCTTCTTCGGAAAGGAGCTTATGCCGCCATCATGGATGAAAATGACGAAGGAAGCCGGTTCTGCGAGGAAGATATCGACCAGATCCTTCAACGACGAGCCACCACCATTACTATCGAGAGCGAAGGCAAAGGTTCTACATTCTCCAAAGCCAGCTTCGTGGCCTCTGAGAACCGCACTGACATCGCCCTCGATGACCCCGAGTTCTGGCAGAAGTGGGCTAAGAAAGCGGATATCGACATGGATACCATTAATCGAAAGGTAAATCAGTAGAGAAGCATTTGTAAAAACTCAATTTCATACTCAACATGGCTGACTTTCAGTCTTCTTCACTCAGATGCAGCTTTTCTTCTGAACAGACTTGTTAGATGTTAGTATTCAGTGGTGGTAATGAAATTCTTTCAAAAGGGATCAGTTTTGGTGATCAGGGTCAGTTTACAGTGCTAAAGCAGCTGTTTGTCGAATTCTGAAAATGTTCGTTTTTATTTAAAGTCGTTTCAACACCCAAACACTTCCCTAATAACCTGAGGAAGAAGCACAAGAGACGTTTCATTCTTTTTACCTGTGGGGAGAGCAGCAGAGATGACATCAGTTACCATCTCCCACTGCTCTGAATAGGGTTCTCACGATACTAAACTTTTCAACTCGATACCGATACTAAGGAAAATATTCGATACCATTTTCGATACCACAAGGATAAAAAAAAAAAAAGACTCCAAAATTCCACAGAAATATTTTCATTAATAAATAAAATACAATAAAGAAATACAATAAAGGTTGTATGCTGTGCACAATATTAAGCAAGCTTGATAAAAAAAAGTAAGTGTTCCTTCCTTGGATATGCTTTGCACACATAACAATGACACTAGCCAAACCGGTTAAGAAACAAAAATAATTCTCAGAAGCTGCACCTCTTACAAAAAAAAAAGTCTGAAACTGAAAAGTGC
>NW_015150645.1:886785-897453 GCF_000732505.1 Cyprinodon variegatus
AAAACTATTTTATCGTCTTATTTCAAGTAAATATTATCTAACTATCTTATTTTAAGAGTAGAAATACTCATTCCATTGGCAAATCATCTTATTTACCTGCTCAAATTAAGGCTAAATATACTTAATTTAAGCCATTTTTTTACTTATTTCTGGATTGTTTTTGCAGTGTAGTTACAATAGATCACAGCAGAACTCTAAAGGAATTTATGAGGAGTAATCTGTTGCATGATACATTGATACACACACATTTCTTCATCCTGGAACCTTACAAGGAATATTTTCACAAGTCTACTAAAGATAATACACAAGTTTAATACTGGATAGGAACCCACTAGGCACCACTAGGTGGATTCCTATTAGAGCAGAATCCCACTGCCTTCACTCTGGGTTCATGAGCAAGACCCTTAACCACTGATAGCTCCCAGGGCGCTGGACAATGGCAGCCCACTGTTCCCCAAGGGGGTGGGTTAAATTTAGAGGTAAATTTCTCCAATGTGAGAGCAATATCGATAATTATATTATTATAAACTGTAATGCTCCAACACTCGTGTTATTTGTTAGCCGTTGGGTAACCATATAGACTATGTTATTCCTTCCACAGAACACTCTTGTGATTGACACTCCCAGAATTCGGAAGCAGACCCGCCAGTACTCCAGTTTACGCGGTGAAGGAGGCGACCTGTCCGATTTGGACAGTGACGACGAGTATCCGCCCGCCAATTCCAGACACTCGCGGTCATCTCGCCGCTCCGACCGCCACAGTGGGGGAGGTTACGGTCGCACCGACTGTTTCCGAGTGGAGAAACACCTGCTTGTCTACGGGTATGAAAAAAATCTGTGGTGCATCGTGATGTTTAGTGGATTATTATTTTTTTTTTTTTATGCCATTTTCACCTGTTTCATCCTCTTAGATGGGGCCGCTGGAGGGATATCTTGGCTCATGCCAGATGTAAAAGGCGTCTGAGTGAACGTGATGTAGAAACCATCTGCCGTGTCATTCTGGTCTTCTGTCTCATGCACTATCGTGGTGATGAGAACATCAAGAGCTTCATCTGGGAGCTGATTACTCCACCAGAAAATGGCCGAGAACCCCAAACACTACTGAACCACTCTGGTAGGAAGCCCATCTTGCATTGTTGGCTTACTTGGCAAAAAAAAAAGGGTCTCAAAGGCAAAACATTTTGAATTTTTTTTTTTTTTTTTTTTTTTTTTTTACTGCTTAGGTCTTTCTATCCCGGTTCCAAGAGGCAGGAAAGGTAAGAGAGTCAAGGCCCAGAGCACCTTTGATGTCCAGAAGGTGGAGTGGATCCGCAAATATAATCCCGACACTTTGCTGCTGGACGACAGCTACCGCAAACACCTGAAGCACCAGTGCAACAAGTAGGTGAAAGCTAATCAGGAGTAGATGCACAACATACCCCACTACATCCATCATAATGTCCATAAAGAATTTGGTTCAAAAATGTGTGAAAGCTTCTTCTGAGCTCTTTTAACATCAAATTCCCCCGTCTTTTCTCAGAGTGTTGCTCAGGGTCCGTATGCTCTACTACCTGAAGCAGGAGGTCATTGGAGACCATGCAGATTCTGTCCTGAAAGGAGCTGACATTCGGTAACAAATGTTCTGCTCTCGTTTACTACAGTTCATCGTCATGAACTCCATTTAATGGTTTATGTTTTTGTCTTTAGGGATGTTGATATCTGGATGCCAGAGATGGAACAGCAGGAGGTACCTGCTGCCTGGTGGGACTCAGACGCAGACCGCTCGCTGCTCGCTGGTGTCTTCAAACATGGTAGGTCTGGTTGGATATCTTCTGCTGCTCCCTTTGAGGCTGTTCGGGTCTACTAGTCTGTTGTTAAATAGTTGTAACCTGCATTCTGTATATTCATCATTTACCAGCCTTGGTTTTAAACTTTGCTTCCCAGGTTATGAGATGTACACTACCATGCGTGCCGATCCCTGCCTCTGCTTCGTGGAAAGAGTTGGTCGGCCTGACGACAAGGCAATTGATGCTGAGCAGCACACCGGGGACACCGAGCTGGGAGATGAGTGAGTATCATTTATTTATTACAGCAATGCACAATATTCAAACTCAAAGCAGAATAATATTAAAACTGCGGATTCAATGTTTGTTTTTAATGTATAAGGAATCCATTTCTTAAAGCTTTGCTATAATTAGAAATCATATAGACTTCTCTAGCTTCGACTGATTTGGATGTCTGTCCGTCCATTCTTATTTATTCCGGTTTCATTTTGAAATATTGGTAAAATTGTTACCAAGAAGCTCTTGTTCTGACCCCGTCTTTTTCTTTCTTCTTTCTCCTCGACTCTTACATTTTTTTTGTTTAGTGCCGACTTTGATAAGTTTTCAGAAGATCCCGAGTTCAAGCCAGCATCTAGAGTCTCCAAAGATCTTTTTGATGAGGTACTTATGTGTAACATTTTTCTTCCTATGTCCATAAATGTAACGGAAGATTCTGGTCATTCATCCGATCCTCACTTGATTTTTCTTACAGCCTGACTCTATGAACGTTGACGATGAGATTTCAGTGGAAGACAAGACGGTACCAACAGTAACAGAAAGCTCAACGAGTCAGAGTGGAGTGTGCGAGTGGCCCTCAAGCTCGTCGCTAACTGCACGGTTGAGGCGACTGATCACAGCGTACCAGCGCAGCTACAGACAGGAGCAGCTGAAGATGGAAGCCGAGGCCAAAGGTGACCGCAGACGGAGGCGGTGCGAACAGGCCAGCAAGCTAAAGGAAATCGCACGGCAGGAACGACAACAAAGGTTCACTGTTAATCCATCATAATCGATTTAGTGATTGAAACAAGATAGGTTTTTAGATTTTAGGATTCTATTTAACATTGGATTTGGGAATTAAATGAAAAGATTCCCAATTTGTGCTCCAGCTCTCTGTTAGTGGAACTTATTGTCCTGTTTCACTTTTTTAAATGATCTAAATGGAGCCTGTCACGTCATCCTCACAGGTGGACGCGGAGAGAAGAGAGTGATTTCTACCGCGTGGTGTCCACGTTTGGAGTAGAGAAGATTAAGAAGGAGCCCGGCATTTCAGAGGAGGGAGAGGTGGAGTTCGACTGGAACCGTTTCCGAACTTTCGCCCGCCTGGATAAAAAAACCGACGAGAGCCTCAGTCGATACTTCCGTTCATTCCTCGCAATGTGCCGGAGAGTGTGCCACCTCCGCCCAGGTCGTGGTGAAGGTAATTACACTTTCTTTTCTCATTTCATGACCTATTTATATTCTGAATCATCTGCTTTAGCTAGTCTTCTTTCTGACTGATGTAGAGCTGATCTACTGATTCCCATTTTGGTCAGTTGGTTATTTTTAGAGATTAAAGCTCAAAAGAGAGAAAAATACCTGGATATTCTATTATTACAATAGAAGTTAGGGTTAGGGTTAGAACTAACCCTAACCCTAACAAAATTAATTACAAGATCCTGCTGCTAAAATGTCTGATTTTTATTAATGAAATAGAAATAATGGCATTAGATATAAAGGGAAGATTTTTTTGTTTTTTAACCAGTGCTAGTATGTAGTGACTCTCCTTAATTACCCCTTTAAGCCGCAGTTACAAAATATTTTCATCCTTCGCAGATCCTTCAGAGCTGACTCAAACTGTGGCTCCCATCACTGAAGAACGTGCCTCCCGTACTCTGTACCGCATCAGCCTTCTGCGCCGCCTTCGTGAGCGAGTCCTCCCTCACCCCTCCCTGGAGGAGCGTCTCCTCTTGGCCCCACGCAGCTCTGAGCTGCCTGCTTGGTGGACCATGCCCGACCACGATCGGCAGCTAATGCTCGGCGCCGCACTGCACGGCGTCAGCCGTACTGAGCTTTCCATCTTCCCGGACCCGCAGTTCACTTTCAGCTCGGCTCGCGACGAGTTCATCCAGAACCAGCAGGCTCTACCGCCCCCTCCTCCTCCTCCACCTCCACCAATCATGACACTCGGCCAGCCTAAGATGGAGTTGGACTTAACGAGTATGAAGCGGGAGGAAACAGATGAGAGCGCTCGACTGTTTGGGGGGGGTATGAGTACTGAGCTGCAGAGCACACCTTTGAGTCACCACGCTGTCAAAGTGCAAGGTCAGGACTGGAGCTTTAAGAGCAGCAGGGAACGATCGGAAAAAGCAGGAAGAAAAGGTGGAGGAGGGTCCGACTCGGATTCGGATTCTGACTCGGGGTCTTCGTCCTCGGAGCGATCCGGGAGCAGCGATGACAGCGGAGACAGCGACGAGGAGGTAGAAGGAAGTAAGTTCACGATTTAAATAATTAAAAAAAAGAAAATCAATACTGCTGTAAAAAAAAGGAAACAAAAAAATTAATATCTACACCGTTTTAGGGGGTATGAAGGTGGGAGATGTGGATGAAGAAAATAGCTTACTCTCCATGACTCCGTCTCAGGATAGCATACTTCCACCTGAACCTATCCGAGTCGAGTGGCCCAAGGTAGTTAAAAGGAAAACATTTTATTTGTGCGTCTGGACTGGATTCTGCTGGGGAGCAAACTGATAATGGTGCGTTTGGCGTTTCAGGACCGTGTGCTGATCAACCGCCTGGATAACCTGTGCACCCTCGTGCTGACCGGCCAGTGGCCCTCGGGCCGACGTTACATTCCTGAAGCTCAGCTCAACCCGAGCTCAGAGCTGTTGGGAGAGGAGATGGCCTACCCCAGGGTCATCCGTAAACCCATCAGCACACCGGGGGGCATCGGGCCGGAGGGAGAAGACGGAGAGTTCACAGTCAAACTCCTCAAGGTGACATCATGGACGCAGTTTTTACTACATTACTGTAACATATTTACATCATTGGAAAAAATAGCTTTTATAACCACCTTTAAGAGTCCTGTAGATCCTAAAGCTGAGAACCTAATGGAGCTAAGGTCAAAGGGGTCATATCTTTAACTTTAACACCCCTCTTTTCAGGAAGAAGGCCTGAAGCTGACGTTCTCCAAGCAGGCGCTAATGCCCAACGGGTCAGGTGGAGAGAGCAGCGGACGAAAGAAGCGGAAAGACCAAGAGGTAAATCAGACTCATCTCTATTTACTCCATCGTTTCACCTTTAAATTAAACTTTGACCCTTTGATATTGTTTATATTTGGAGCTGAGGCATCAACATGTGACATCACACCATGTGGGGTGGAGAGCGATGCTCTGAAACAGATGTGTTATCTAACTAGGCTGATTTTTAACTTTGATCCCGTAAAGCAGAAACTAGGCTGACCAAGCTCCCTAATCTTTCAGCTGTCAGAGTTTGACGAACTCGATTCACTGGAACGTACCCCTCGACGAAGGGACCCTCCCACCTGGTTGAAAGAGAATCCAGATTATGAGGTGGAAGGAGACATGTTGGAGGTAACTTAATGACGCCTGAATGTTTGATCTTCTAATCCGGGCTTCAGGCTTGTATTTAAATGCTTCCAGGATGATGATTTAGTTTTACTTTTTGTCAACCAGCTGCTGGTTAACAGGAGCAAAAGGAAGAGGAGACGGCGAGCAAATAAACCTCTGACAGGCACTGAGAAGGTCAAAGTGATCAACATGCTGACAGGAAAGAAGGTGGGTTACAGCTGTACAGTCTCTAGTTCAGTGTTATTATAGGCTGTTCTCAGTAGAGCTCAGGTCTGGATAAGAGCAGAGGATATTTGTTTACTTAGTTTATGTCCTGCTTTGTTGTTTTCATCTGTTCTTTTTTAATCCTTGTTTCTTTTATTCTGCCTTGTTCTCTCCTTCCTACCTTATGTGTGTATTTGCTTCTGCCCTCTTCCTCTTATTTCCATGTTTTCTCATGTTTGCCCCTTTTGTCGCTGTATTTGTCCATGTGTCCTTAGTTCTCTTACCTAATCTTATTCATTATTTCCTTCAGTTCTTTCCTTATTTTTCCACCTTAGCTGCATTCCTTTTTTATTTCTTGTCTTTCTATCCTTCCCTTACACTCTCCATCCCTCCTATTTTTCATTACTTTCCCTCCTTGTGTCCTACCTTCCTTCCATTCTTAAGCTTCGGTTTCTGGGGTTTCTTATTTTTCAGCTCCCAGTTATATCAGAAATATCTATCATAAAAAATATGACAAACTATAAAAGCACTTGGAGAGTGCAGACCTTCGACAAGCAACAAATTTTACCCCAAATTGTGGCTTAGACCTTTAGCAAAAACTCACACATAATCTGAATCATTACCGGATTTAAATTAATTGTTCCTTGGCGTGAGGCACACCTCTGGTAAATAAAAAACACATTTCCATAAAATCTGTTCATAAGTTTCCAATTGATCCTGCTCACACACCAACAACATTCCCTTTTCTTGGGTTTTTGACTTCAGCAAAATACTTCCATGCTGAAGCTGTCAATAGTCACTGCTGCCACCTTCTGGTGTAATGTGGAACTGCTTTTTCGACTAATATACCTTTTTTACAATGTTAGAGAATCTTTTAAAAATTCCTGTATCCAGATTATATGGAAGAGGATTAGGGCCACTGAAAAAAAAAAAAGTTAACTGATTTTTTTTTTACATTTTATTTCAGTTTAACATGGGGAACCAAAATTGAATTGATTGTTCCTTGGCATGAAGGACACCGCTGATAAAACATGGAATTAAAATCCATCCATAGCTTTCAAGTTATCCCGTACACAAACACACTAACTATCCTAAAAATATAACCTCCTTGGCGGAGTGTTTTATATTTAAAAAAGAAGTGAGAATTCAGAAAAGGTCTGTATTTTATAGCAACCCTGAACCAAGTAACATTCAGACATCTCTCTCCAGGTTGGAGCTGCTTTCTCGCCGATGCTTCAGGATCTAAAGGAGTATCTGGAGGAGAATCCTAATATCGCCGTTTCACCCGAGTGGTCTGAAACCGTTCAAAAATCTGTACGCAAGACATTTAATTTTTAATGCAGCAAAATCTGATTAATTTTAAGAAAATGTTTTCTCTGTTTTTCAGCATAAATTAATTTGACGTGGATCTTTCTGTTCCTCCTGCAGGGTCTGCTGCCTGAATCCCTCTTCCACCGCCTGCTGTCAGAGAATTCAGAGATTCCAAAGAAAAGTCACCGGCGGCGTCACCACCACCATCACCACCACCACCACCATCATTACCACACTCCTGACCCCACGCCTGAAGACCCTAACTTGGACGGAGTAGAAGAAGAGACTCTGGTTTCCGACGGAGCCTACATGATGGACGAGGAGGACTTGGAGACGCCCCATCACTTCCTCACCAGCCCGGACTTTGACGTTAAAATGGGGGGCGGTGACAGCCTCTCTCAAGGCGACTACGACAGCTCGGATCAAGAAGCGCTACTGGAAGACGTCATCCTGGCGCCGAAGGACTCTGACTCCTCATCAAGCTCAGAAGACTGAACTCCAAATACATCTGACTTATCCCCCCTCTTTCCAAATGAAATCATGTTATTCCGAAATTTTCTTTTTTTACCAACATGTAACAAATCAAGCATTGTTTTTGTTTTTGCTACCTTCATTCTTTATTTTCTTTCTTTGGGATTATTTCTGTGTAAGGAGCAGGTGTGCATCCACCCATTTTATTCTAACCCCTCCCCCATCGCTCCGTTTTTGCACCGAGCTCTTTTCGATCTTCCTCATGACGTTGCTGAACTGAGCGGCCTCTCTTCTCCACTCGTACTTTTTCATCTCTTCCATCCAAACCCATGAATTCCCATCACATTCCCAGACGTGACCAAAAGAGGACCCTTGCTGTATAGACACACTTTTCATATCTTTAAAAAGAGAAGAAAAAAAAAAAACCTCAAAGCTGGTCCTCGAGAGCTACATGAAACTGGACGCGTACTGAGCAAAGCCTGATCCCTCATTCCCTCTCTCCCCTTTGATCTCCTTCGGTCGGCCTCTCTTCGGACAAGACTGTAAACCAAGAGGGGATCCGGTGTGTGGATAGACTTTAGTGTCTTTACTCTGCGTAAGGGTTGTGGGCTGAGAAGGGAGGGAGGGAGGGGTTAAAGTGGCGTATTAGTTACTGAAGCGGTTTAAGGGGGGGTGTGTGTGTATTGTATAATGTAGAGCTCATCAGTTTTGTACTATGGTGCAAAGATGACAGCTGTGAGTTATTCTTGTTTTATGATCTGACTGTATCTGTGATATGAATAACAGCAATCTACAGTGAAAAAAACCTCCCAGTGTGCATCGTCTTTTTAAAAACAGCCCAGAGTAAAATAACTTGAACTGGTTTCATGTTTTTTTGCTTGTTTCAAAGGATTTTCTGTTTTCAACACTTAATAATTTCAACTATATAAAATCTGGAAGTTCAATTTACTACAAATGTTTGCAAACATTTTTAATATATGAGGGAAAAAATCCAAAATAATCAATTTGCAAAGAAAAGGTTTTGATAACTACAAATCTAATAAAACAGAAAAAACTAAGCAGGAGGGGGGAAAAAAATCCAATTTTGCCAAACTTATTTGGTCATTTTACATCACTTACCGTATATGAATTAAACCTTCCTTTCCTATTCAGTGGAGTTAAATAAGTTGACCACCTTTCTGCAGCTTCAACTCTTCTTAGAATTTTATATTATTCTTCCAGGGGTGTATGGAGGTCAGACACTGAAGGAATCCGCTTTTATTCATTTCATCCTTGTGTGGTATGATTTTTCTATTACAGGAAACACAAAGCTGAACTTCTAACGCATTAATTCAATTTCAATTCAGTTTATTTATATAGCGCCAATTCACAACACGTCATCTCAAGGCACTTCACAGTTCACCAGATCATACAGTGAAATCGATTCAAAGTTTTCTATCTTTGATTGCATCAACTCATTGACTCAAATGCAATCCCTCACATTAAGCATGCTTGTAGCGACAGTGGAGAGGAAAAACTCCCTTTTAACAGGAAGAAACCTCCATCAGAACCAGGCTCAGTGTGAGCGGCCATCTGCCGCGGCCGACTGGGGTTCAAGGAGATAGAACCAGAGATAAAGGGATCTTACTTTTCAAACTTGTATATATAACAAAGGGCAAAATGAAAGCCTTACAAGGTTACATAAAGTTGAAACCTACGTTTTTTAGAATTTTTCCTCCCCTTAAACTAATCGCATCATCTTAAAAATGTATATCTTACAAAGTTTTTCTTCCTAGACCACTATTTCAATCATGTCTAGTTCACTTTTGTAACAAGCTGTAACATTTTGCCATCAGCAAAGTCACGTCATTTGCCTTAAATATAACACCTTATCAGAATTAAACTACCTTAATGTAGCACTTATAGACGCACTTAAAAAGCTCGTGTGGGGAAAAAAAAAACATGACGTGCCCCGATGTATGTTTTTAATTCGATTCAAAAGTACATTATTGTACATTATTGATATTAAAGTCAAATTTTATAACTCAGAATTGCTGTTTTTTATGGCATAACATGTCTTGGTTTCTCTGCTGTTGAAACTGGCTGACTCCTATTACACAATTACCGTATTTTGCACTGAACTTCCGTTTTACCAAAAGCCCTTGAATGCAACACAGTTCCACCGTGTACCCACAGAGGGCGCTAGCAGTCTTGCATTGATGTGCATGCTTGTTTTGGGCCTTTATAAACTTTAGCCTGTCTATGGACCAACACTTTTATTCTGCTGATTAAAACAGGCTTTTTGCAGCTGTTTGTCATTTTAAATCGTATAATTTTAATCCAGTTAAGGTTGAAAGCCAAATTCTTTAAATATCTGCTTCAACAGTAGAAAAACCGCTAACCGCCTGGTTGATGCTAGCTAGCAGCGATTGTTCAAGATGTTACAACCAGTCTGTGGGACGATTTAAGAAATATCCGCTTCACGTATGAAAAATGGGACCTTTTTTTTAGAGTAACCAGTAAAAAAATGGATCTTAAATTTTATTCCGAGCTGCCAGATGGCTGCTCTTCAAATGTTGATGCGGAGTTTATGGAGACTCAGGAATACGGTGGTTATTCTGGGGAGAACAAGGTAAGGTTCGGTGCATCGGAGCCTTAGATGTGTATATTATAAAGTACCGTGGGTTTATCTGTGAGTGAAATGTTATTTATTTGCTGCAGTTTTCAGAAAGCAGCGACAGCTATCTGGCTATCAGTGGAGCTGGGCATCATTTCTTATCCGCAGAGGTTAGTGATCAAACTTTAGGGGCGTTTCATCTGCCTTATATGATGCCGTGTTTTTAATGACTGAAACCATCCCTCTTGTTTTGCCCCCTTACAGCAGACATTTCACACTCCTAGTCTCGGAGATGAAGTTTTCGAGATCCCCCCGATCTCCCTGGATCCAGACCAGGCTCTGAGCATCAGCGACTCCCACTTTGATCTGACCGATGGCTCTGACGACAACAGCGGCTCTTCCGGTCCCAGAAACCTGGTGAGCAACCTGGTGGTGGAGGCAAATGATCCATCCTTCGCCTCCACCTTTGTAAACACAGGATCCCAAAGTCTGGAGCAGCTGAACCTTGGAGCAATGGGCCAAGCTGGAGGAGGAGGGCTGATAAGCTCCTCTGCCCTGGTGAGTGATTCACTCTGGATCAGTAGGCTTCCTATTCACAGGCTTTATACAGGGTTATTTAATGCTTTTTATTGCTTCTTTAATGCTATTAGAAACCATTTAAATGCCATCAACAAGTACCCATGTCTTATATATATATATATATATATATATATATATA
>NW_015150645.1:898423-902019 GCF_000732505.1 Cyprinodon variegatus
ATATATATATATATATATATATATATATATATATATATATATATATATATATATATATATGTATCTATACTTCATTACTTATTTTTAGTAATAGAGGTAATTAAAATTAATTAAAAAGTCATTAAATTATTATTTTTTAAATTAAGACCTTATTGAAATTTAAATTTGTTTCATTTGATTATTGTGGCATTTAAATTGCTATATTAAAGAAAATGTTTATAAAAACAATTTCATCAGATATATTATATCGCAATATATTTGTGCGAAGCTGCTTCTGGTTGATCGTAAAGCCGTATGTTCGGAAAAGAAGCTCGAGGCGGAGAAAAAGCCAAAGAATTGGAAAATGCATATTTGGAAAATGTAAATGTCTTCAAAAGTGGCTGCTATTTCTAATAACATTAAAATAGCATTAACTTAGAGTTACTCGTTCCTGTATAAACCCTGTCATTATTAAACATTTAATTCTACTTCAATGGGATAAATTCTGTTTGTCCACTTTTTCATCCGTCTGTCTGTCTGTTCTTTCATCTAAAACTGTTCATGTAGAAACCTCCATCCATCCAATGATAAATCTGGGAAATGAATTTGAGGAAATGTTCAATTTGAATGTGTGCCAAACTGGTTAAAGTTAGTTTGCTCTACTTTCTCCACAGGAAATGGGGGCTTCCAGCGGCTCGCATTTCAGCCGTTCTCCTCCCATGACCATTGATGTTCAGCTGAGTGAATTAGGTCATGGTCTTCTGAACCCATCAGAACTGACGCTGGGTCTCGGTGGGAATACCTCTGGCCATCATTCGGATGCAAACGACGAGCCGTTGTTGATCTCCTCGTCTCCTCTTGGTTCCCCCGTGGATGAGGACATGGATGACTTCAAGGTAAAGAAAATAACAGTTTACTTAAAGAAGTCTTCTCATCCTATTGGACATTTTCACATTTTGTCAAATCCACCAACATCAATGTTTTCTGTTAGGGTTAGCTTTATTTCATTGAGCTGTGCAAAGTAGTCTGAGTAGTGGAAGGAATGTTTTCACATATTTTTATTAATTAAAAAATAATCCAGGTATGCAACACTTTCCGTATTTAGATTAACTAGAGATACTTTTTGCTGCAGTCATAGCTGCCAATATTACACATACTGACATACTGTCAGTTTTAAGTCCACACCCAAACATTTAGTTAAAATTGAAATATTTTCTTTAAATGTTTGATGTTGTAAACCCGGTTTTAAACAGGATTGCCCTGTCTTTATCTCCGCCATCCCTGCTTTAAAAAAACAAAAGGAAAATCCCTGCGTTATAATACTGCCACTGCTGTGCTTTCTTTGCACTAGAATCATCATAATCTAAATGAATGGTTGTTTTTTTTATTGTTTGCTTCCTTCCACATGTAGAGAAGCCTCCTGGTGGACTCCCCCGTGTCCCTCTCCTCCTCCCCTACCCTCTCCCACATGTCCTCCAACCCTGCGCCCCCCTGCTCTGCCACCCCAGCGGCACCCAGGAGGGGTAGCGGGAAACCTGCTGCTGTCGCCTCTGCAGCTGAAGCTACGGGAGGAAAGAAGGGACGGAAGAGGAAGGATCCTAACGAGCCACAGAAGCCGGTCTCGGCCTACGCTCTGTTTTTTAGAGACACTCAGTCGGCCATTAAGGGCCAGAACCCCAGCGCCTCCTTTGGGGAGGTGTCAAAGATCGTGGCGTCCATGTGGGACAGTCTGGCGGAGGATCAGAAACAGGTGCAGCATTTTTATTTTTTCTTGATGATCTGGAGTAGTGCTTGGAGGAATTATATCCAGATTTGGGAATGATTGTTTGTTTTCTATAGGTTTACAAAAAGAAAACAGAAGCTGCCAAAAAGGAGTACTTAAAGGCGCTAGCAGCGTACAAAGCCAGCCAGCTGTCACAGGTGACGCCATGCTGTCCTGCAGAGGGAAAACCCCTTACTCTGTTTTTTTTACTCATTCCTCTTTTTTTTAAATTGCCTCCTTGCAGCCAGTTTCCTTGGAGTTGGAGACTTCTTCGCCTGTGGTCAATCTGATCCCATCAGCTCCTTCTGCTGGACAACAAACCATTCTTCTGCCATCAGCAATCGGCAGCGCAGAGGCCAACACTAATATCTGTGCCTCCAACATCATCCTGGACGTCCCTGAGGTGATGACACCCTCCCACTTAGAAAACCAAGCAAATGCTGCAGGTGCCATCCTGGCTCCAGCCCAGACCATCACCAAGATCATAATCCCAAAGCACTTACTGCAGGGCGGGGGTCAGGTGGTCACCCTGTTATCTGGGGGGGTTGGTGCAGCGCAGCCAACCCTTCTGGTCTCGAGCGCCTCCCGTCAGCCGCCGCCTCTTCAGCAGATGCAGAACGCCCCGCCTCCTCCGCGGCTCCAGCAGATGGCGCCCGCTCCGCCTCCTTTACAGGCCAAACCCAGGGAGGGGGCGACGGCGTTCGGTCAACCCGCTATCCTCACGGCCACACCTCCACCGCCGCTCCAGATCAAAATAGTCCCAGCACCCGTCCAGGTTCAGGACCGACTGGCTCCCGCCGTTGTTGTACCCAGTATTGCTGCTGCAGCTACGTCAGGAGGGAGCTCTGCTACGGCTTCAGGCGACGACGACGTCACCGAGGTGCTGGATTCAGATGAGGTAAACTTTTAAATCAATGTTTCTGAACGCTCTCCTGCTGCAGTCCAAATGTTTAAACATCAGGTTCATATTTAGAAACCATGCGCTAGGTCATGACTCATTTCTTTGGATTCGCTCCAACAAACTCAATGTTTTTCAGCTGAATCTGATGTAATGGATCAACACAATACTACAAATGAGAGATGTGTGGTTTGCACATAAATATCTGAAAAGTGTGGCTGAAAATTTTTAATGAAAAACGTTTACAGTTTTATATCAGGACCTGAAGCAGCAGAATTAATCTAGAGCTAAAGGAATTAGATCTAAGGATCAATGTTAGTGACTCAACACCAGCAGACCGTAACCACGCCCACTAACTTTCTCTCATTTTAACACTGTGAGGTTTTCATTACAGCAATTCCAGCAGTTAAAACTGATTAATTAATTTTTTAAAAGGGGATTAATCCACATTAAACCAAATTAGGTTTCCTTGTAGCCTCAAATATTGGCTTCTGGCTGCAACCGACTGAGGCTGAATGGTTTTAAAACTTCAAAACATGACTGTGATATCATTATTATTCAGCATTTTACAAACAAACCCTTATAAACCGTTTTGTAGTTTCATTTACTTTAGTTCAAACTATCCAACACTCAAATCACAGTCGCATTACCATGGCTACTAGGGGTGGGTATTGGCAAAGAAGTCATTAATCGATTCGAATCACGATTCACATGCCAACGATGCGATTCTATCACGATGCATCACGATACTTGAAATATTGCGATGCATTGCGATATTTTCCCTGAACACTGTAAGAAAAAGATACAGCCCTTACCAGTGGCTGACTGGCTGGGTATGATCTGGATAGTGTCTTCAATTGATACATAACTGAAAGCAACTGAATTCATACATAGCTGTATTTATTGAAACAAATTTTGGAGGTGTTGCAATGAAAACAAATACTGGACAGAAATATT
>NW_015150645.1:902259-917648 GCF_000732505.1 Cyprinodon variegatus
TCTACGCTTGCATTATCGGCAGAGCAGACGCTGAATGCCTCCCAGATCTCCAGATGCATTTGAGATATCAAAAAAGTACTCCAGAGTGTTGTTCAGCATGGGGGTGAGTAGAAAATGAAGGCTAATCATGTTTTGGGTGTACTATTCCTTTAAGCCAAGTTAGGTTTCCATGTAGCCTCAAATATTGGCTTCTGGCTGCAACCGACTGAGGCTGAATGGTTTTAAAACTTCAAAACAGAATCGATGCAGTAGATCACAAAAATTAGAATCGCGATGCATTGTCATGACCATTATTTTGCACACCCTTAATCTCTACCTCTTTAAATTAGTTTTTGCAGCCTTGTGTAAACGGATCAGACTCAGCTGCCGCTAATGTTTGGCTCTTATTTCCAGGATGTGATGGAGGTGAGTGCGTCCACTGGTGATGCCTCCGTGAAGAGCATCTGTGTGAGAGCGGGCTGCACCAACCCGGCAGTGGACAGCAAGGACTGGGACAAGGAGTACTGCAGTAATGAATGCGTGGCCACTCACTGCAGGTGTGCAGGCCTTCCCTCCTGTTTGTTTTTCTTTACAGCCATTAGAAAGCATTTTCTGACAGATGTGCTGTTTTTGCAGGGATGTCTTCAAAGCGTGGTGCTCCATCCGGAACCAGAACCTGGGGACTGTGAAGTGAGCATCATACAGACACAGCTGGGAAATCAGTTTTCTGTTGTTTTTTTTTAAATATAGGTTTAAAAAAAAAGACTTAAACAGAGTGAAGTGACAATATTTGTCACTTCTTTGTGTGTAAATTGTACTTTAACACTTTTGAGGAAAAGACATTCATCAGTGAAACCGATCCAGAACAGGAGGCCTTCATTCCTCTCATGTTAACCTCAAAGGACGTTCTAAAGGCAGCTAGTTACGTTAAAAAAGGAACTGTAAATTTACTTTTTTTTTTTTACAGCTGAGAAATGTTTCCAGTAACAATAGATCCGAACAAAAAATGACTTCATTTGTGTGTGTGAGTTTTGTTTTTAACGGCTTTTTTTATAAGTGTAATTTTTAATCAGGCAGTTCAGTTCTTCAATGTTCAAATGTTTATTTTTTTTTTAATAAAGAAAAAATAGGAAGATCCTGGTTTCTGCAGTTTCCCCATTTCCCTAAGGTGCCTCCAAATCGAAAGCTTTTCTCTTCAGTTCCTGAGATTTAATCTGAACGCTTCATGCCTCCTTAGAAGGATTTTAGTTTGACATTTCTTTACATTACTGATTTAACACAACAGCATGTAGGATTGAAAAACAAGAACCCTAAATATGAGGTAGGGAATTTTATCAGTATGAAAAACTACTTTGTCATGACACTGAAGAAAGTTTTGATATATTGACATTAATATAAATCAACCCCTTTGAAAAATAACCTATTTAGTTGATATACATAATAAAACACTTTAATTAAACATCTCCTGAGCTTAAAAGTAAGTGCAAGGCCTCTCGGTAGTCTGGATGCATGGTGGAGGATTGTTCATAAAAACTTCACTACAGAGGCTCTGCTGGGTGGATCTACATGATAAAGACCCAAACCTAAACAAACCGGCTCCTTCAGCTCTGCCTTGAACTGGTGCAGCAGTGTCTTTATGGAACCCACCGTGCTGAAGCTGATTCTGCCCTCCTCAAAGTTCACCTCCACCGTTATTCTGCTGCTCTGCAGCGATCCCGCCACGGCGGTTCTCTCTTTATCGTGGAAGGCATAAAGTCCCCCCTGACCGCTGTAGCCGAGGCTCCAGGACTCTGCGTTGTGTCCGAACGTGCTGTTGTCTCCAGCCTTTCGCCGGACGCTCCTGTAGGACAGGGCGATGTCCCAGCAGCCCTCGGCCTCCACCTCCCAGAAGTGAGCCCCGGAGGAGAAGCACGGCGTGGAGAGGACCTGCGGGGCTTCGTCGAAGCGACTGTCGCTGGGGGGATAATGCAGCGCTGCTTTCACTCTCTCCGCTGTCCGGAGGTCGGCAGAAAATCCAAGGAGACGACTGGCAGTGTCCATGTCCCACATGAAGATCCCTGAAAGAGAAGGTGACACACTGAAGGACAACACGCTCTCCCAGATCCACGCAAACTTTTAAGAGGGACATCTTCATACCTCCATCCTCAGGATGTGAAGCTCTGTGGCTCTTCAGAGGATGATCAACCATATGTTCTATGCAGGAAGAAGGACATTTCAAATTAACAGCTACAGGGTTTGAAAACATGCATGGTAGGAACTCACAGTATTATCAGTTAGCTTATTGGTATCGGGCGATATTGACTTACTGAATAAAAATTTTGGTGTGTTTTTTTAGTTTTTATTTAAGTTTCAGAAATTGATACAGGGACTGATAACTGCACAGGACAAGAGTGCCATCGTGTCTTTTGATATACTGGTGTTCTTTATCGGTCAAACACCTAATATCATGCATGTCAAATTAATTTTGGACCTTTAATGATGCTTTAAATTGCTTTTCCTTTTCCCCACTGAGCACAGATTCCTAAGAATTAGAAGACCAAATTAGAATATACTGAAGATTATCTGAGGCAAACAGGGTTATTCTCATTCACATTACAGTAAGTTGCACCTTAACTACACTATTTGTAGCTTGGACAGTAGATCACTTTAGTTTTTTGGCAGAACTGGAGGAGTTTGTGACCTCCGTGATATTAGGAAAATACAGAAGCATCTTGATTTAATGAGAAGACCTGAGATAAGTGAACAAATATTTCACAGTTTTAATGCCTTAAATGATTGCCCCTCTACTTTGGGTTCATTGCAAACACATCTCAGGTTGTGGTTTGTTAGTTGTTGTTTTTTTCCTCCAGCTAAGATTATGCATAATTTAAAATCAAAATAACAGTTTAATTGAAAAATTGCATCCCAACCTTTCAAGAAATTATTGCTCCTTAAATCAATTTTCAGAATCTGGCTGAAAGTTCATTGTATAATTAGAGGAACCCTTTGACCCTGTCCAAGTTTCACACTTCTAGCTGGCAGGTATCAAATTTGCTTGATTCACTTCTGTTGGACATGAGTATCTTAAGGTTACAGGACACTGCCCCCTTGTGGACTAGAGTTTCATAGCCCTAATCAAGGCAGAAACATCTGAAGGTAGTGAGAGTGTCCATAAATATGATTTTTAACCAGTGAAGAAGAAAAGAGGGATCTATGGTTCAAGTTGAGCAAAATGCTGATATGTTTCTGCTCAGACTGTGATGTCACCATTGGACTGGTCAAATTTAGATACAGTAGAAACAGCTGGTATTGCAGCAAAGATGAAGATCGTACTGTGATCTGTAGCGGTCCAGTATGTGTTAACATGCCAAACTACGCACACATTGTGTAATCATTTATGACACATTCAAGACGATGAGAAATATCAATATGAAAAAATGGAGGCGCTGCCGCCTCTTCTGTATTAACTGTATTTTTGAAGGGGCTCTGTGAATTATAAGGGACATCTGCACATGCAGAATTGCCTTCAGAAATGCTTTGGATTCCTGTTGTGTAATGCTCTTGGTTTATGGTGCATGCTCAGAAGGATCCTTAAAAGTATCATGGAGGATTTTTGCGAATTTTTTAGAAAAAGACCCGCCCTCTACACTAAAAAACAAAAAACACATGCCCTGTACCCGCTCCTGAGAGGGAACGCCTACTAAACACGTGCGAGAGCATGCAGGAGCCCATTTCTCCTTGTGCACTGTTTAAAAGTTGCTGTTCTCATAGCTCATACAAGCTTACTGTGTCTGAACATCCACCCTAACCCCTAAATCCCTCAATCACTATATAGAGCGGAGACTTTATAGCAAACTTCCCGTTCGGACAGATAACTACTTTTTGCTCCCTGTTGGTCACGTAACTCCGTCTACTCTGCGCGGTGCCTGCGCCATCTTTGTTATTAGTTGCTGCTGTGATAGCAAATCCCATAATGCTTTGCAAGAAGAGATCTACACACAAATCATTCCAGGATATACCTGCCTCCCCTGAGGCCTTTCTTTTCTTCTCATACACTTTTTCTCTGCCCGTTAGCTTCAATGACTGTCTGAAACCGTAGCTCACCACAGATATACGCCTGAAAGTGCACATGCGCAGAAAAAGAATGCTAACTGGAGATGATCACAAAGGACGGCCTTAGGTAAACATATAACCAGAATGATTGACAATTAGGAGGACCACTTATTTAGATGATCCACCTGAAAATAAAAGATCATCCTCTATACCTTTAAAGCGAACAGGTTCAGGAATGATGGTTGCTTTGGTGGAAATGCATCTCAGAAACTATCATAGCTTTCTAGGCTGATCACCACAAACATTTTTATTATAGACACCAAATAGCTCAATCTTTTTGACATCCTTGTAGACAAAAGCTACGTTCAATCAAGTGTCAATCATGTCCAACTGTTGATGACCAGTTTCTGATTAGTGTGAGCCTTGATGATTCCAGGATTGCTGATAACAACCAATGTACTTTAATCTGAGGTTATATCATCAGGGTTGAAACGTTAACTTTAACACAGCTGAGGATGTTTAGATGTTAGATAGTAGAAGCTATAGATGTGATCTATTGGTCTAAAATTCCCTCTTTAATGAACACAAAGACCCGTTTCCTTATTAGTCTTTGCAGGACCAAACTCATCTTTGGAATCAAACCTAATGCTCCGTTTCTGACCGTACGTAGGCAGAGGATCACCTGCTATGGTGGAATAAATGTGATGCACTCGACTCTGCTGCCTGTCCAACGCGTCCATCAGCGTCTGGTTTTCCACAGAGTAGTTGTAGGCTGGCGGAGACAGAAGGCTGACGTCAGTTCGATGGTGTAAAAACAAAGAACAAACGCAGACGATTTAGAAAGTGACGTAATCTCTCTCACCGTAGTAGAGGACGATGAACCAAAGAAAGAGCAGGACTACTGTAACGCCGTTAAGGCGGTCAAAGGGGTTTCCTCTCTGTGCCTGGATTCAGGAAACGAAAATTTACTGACATCTGACCTTTGGAAATGATAACCCTAATTTATTAAAACCTTTACATCTTCACATGAATAATTCACATTGCAATCATAACCCTAAATTAAAGGTACAGTGGAGGATTTTTGTGAATTTCTGAAAAGACCCACCCTCTTCACTTAAAAAAAAGAAAAAAAAATGCACATGCACAACCCTGTACCCACTCCTAAGAGGGAACGCTTATTAAACGTGCACAAGCCCATTTCTCCTCGTGCACACTCTAGGACGGCCTAATGTAAACATCACCAGAATGATTAAAATTTAGGAGGACCAGTTATTTTGATGATCCACCCGGAAAAAGAACATCCTCCACTATACCTTTAATTTCACTGGGTTTTTGTAGGGTGGAACAACTCAGAGTACTTTTCAGTTCCATCTACATGTTTTTTAGAGGTTTTAAGATGAGTTTTTTTTTTTTTTCTACGCTTCTTTGTAACTTAGCTGACGCATTCTAGCCATCAAGGCAAAAAGACAGTAACTGCATTTCTGGTCTAAAATGAGTTTTTATCATTTTCATGATATTCAATGAATATCATGACTAACTATCTTATATCGAATGTGTGTCGTTTTGGAGAAAATTATACAGTAATCTAGCTACAACTAATTAGGCTGGACGACATGATGACTTTAAAGTCATTCAGGGTTCATGCCCAGCTCTGCACAGTCACTGCCTTTTACCTTTGTAGGGCAGTATTGCTAAAAAAAAGATTCAGATGGATATTGCTCTGAACTTTGATTAGGCCAGCGCCCCCCTCCAACCAATCTTTTTGACAGGAAACTGCAGTAAAGCAGCAAAATTATCCATAACCTTCATTAAATCACAATCAAAATTATTTTGATATTAACTGTTTGTTTTACAGTGTAACAGAATTTATCATTGCAATCCTTTCAAAATTGATCATTTATACGGGTCACATCTACTCTGCAACTATCCCACAGGGATAGTTTCCTCACTTTGTGAACCGCTAGACTAGGCCCTTCCAAACCATGACTCTTTAACTAAAATCAGTCTATAACAGCTCCTGCTGTATGTTTAGATTTCCGCCCGTGTCTAGCATCCTTTGCAGATTCTAGCAGGTTTTTCCCTAGGTGTTCACTTTATTGATTTCTATCACTGTCTCTGCTTTAGAGAAACATACACACAGCAAAATGCTACCACTGCCATGGAGATTTTAATTCCCCTCTCTTTTGCTCTGTACTTTTGCAAGACATCATAGGCCTTAAAATAACCCAAGGGAGTTTTAAGAAAGAGGACTTACTGCAAGCTGACTGTTAAGAGCATTTGTAGATTCTTCAATTTGCTCCTGAAGCAATTTAAAGTGCTGGTCCATGTACTCCTGTTGAATACACACATAGATTGATTAGTTTTACAAATCACTCCCATGACACACCATCAGGAGTGATGCTGAGCTCACCGTCAGCTGTCGTCGCACGACAGTGGAGGCATCTGAGGCTGCGCTGAGCTGCTTGCTCTCCAGGGCACACATGTTACAGATATAGCGGCGGGACGAGGTGCAGTAGTACCTGAGCACCTTGTCCTGATGATCCGGGCATTTTCTCTCCAGCAGGTCACTCAGAGGTTCCACCAGGGGGTGTCCTGTAAACGCCTGCAGCTCCAGGTGGTCCTTCACGTGCTCTCTGCACAGTGATACCTCACACTTGAGGCAGGATTTAAAGGCTGGAGTTCTGCTCTTTGGACAACAGTCACAGTACACACGTTCAGCCTGCTTTTCCTGCAAGGAAAAAAAAGAGATGTAGCGATCAATTACCCAGAGCATACCGATTATCCTTTAATCAGCTGATAGGTAAAGAACTGCAGGTCCAGTAAGAAATTCTCCCTATTTATTTTTTTTTTTTTACATCTCACCAGCCAAGAGCAAGTACATGAGGAATTATGAACCAATAGTGGTTTTTATGTTATTAAATACTGTTAAGCTAAGAGGGTTACTGTCAGGACTGCAGTGCTAGTGTGACAATAAAATGTTCTGCCTCAGTCTTGCAGTCTCACTTAACCAAAAAGTATGGTTGAAGCATCAACTAATATCAAGAAGACATAGTCATATTTACTACTGTTGCACCGATGCCATTTTTTGGCCCTAATATCTGGCTGTGCAGTATAGGCTGATACAATACCGATACCATTTGTCTGAAATTGATTTGTGTGTGTATATATGAAGAACTGCACACTACTTGGATGTAAAATAATGGCTTTGTCAAGCTGCTGCCTACCTTTGTGAAGCAGGAAAAGACTAATACAAGGGGAAATCCAGTAGAACTTTTTATTACCTACCTGGAATGGGTGACAATAGTTGAATAAACTTTTGACTCTCAAAATTATACCGATACCACCATTTTAGTGCAGTATCGGTATCGGTGCAACACTAATATTTACAGAAACACCAATACTTGTTCAGTGATTTTTTTTCCCCCCTTAACACATTTATATAAAAGGAATAACTACAATGTTTGACAGGTGGAATCTGCACTTCAAAGAATGCCAAAAATCAGTATCAGCCAAAAAATAAAAACTAAACTAATTGGTGCTTCTGTACTAAAACCCTATAGAGACAGCAGCAGGTATACCTTCCTCCTCTTGCTCAGTTTGAAGTCCTCTGTGATGCTGACCAGGGCGTAGTTCTTCTGTAACTCCAGCCCCTGTCCAAAATCAGCCCTGCAGTCTGGACAGCGGAAAGGTGCATCTGTGGAGTGTTCCTGCAGCTTTTTCACACAGTCAACACACAAACTGTGACCACATGGCAGCTGACGGGGGTCTTTAAAAATGTCCTGACACACTGGGCACATTAACAGCTCCTCCAGTCGGTTCTGTTCTGCATCCTCCATCATTAATGGTGCCAAAATCCGTGTTTTCAGTTTTAAGAATGAAAGTGGAAGCATTACTTTAGCACGACTTCCTGGTTGGGCGAGGCCAAGGGACCGACAAGTATGCAGCTTTCTCAAACCGCCTTTCTGTTTTTTTTCACGTGCAAACAGAGGATAGCCAGAGTTAAATATACAAAAACATTATTTACTAATTAATAACTAATTACTTATTATTGAAATTTATATTTATTTGCTCTAGATAGATATCCTAAAACAACGTCGTAAGTTATAAAAGCTAACCTGGACTCAGGCGATGCGTGGCCGCGTCCGCCATCTTGTGAGTGGCACATTGTCGCTTCAAAGCCTCTATTTTAACACGTAAAACCGCGTTTTACGAATAAACAAAACACCATTTAGATTTTCGATTAAATGTATGTCCCTTGTGTTTATCATTATGCGTGGAAATAATTAGGAATTAATAAAATTGTAATTAACCAACCTGAAATAATTACATTTATATAGGGATTATTTAAATAAAAAACATTATTTTAACAAAGAAAGATTGTGAAATGAACTTCAAACAAAAACACATTGCTCAAGTCCCTCAATGTAAACGTTTATTCGTTTTTAATAAGACTTGATGCACTCAACTGAGGAGAAAGTCCAGGTTCTGTGTATAATCTGGAATTAAATGTGCTGGCTAAACACAAATGTTTAATTTAAAGCACTGCTACTGATATTCACTTTTGAGTTGGGATTCAAAGGCGTTCAAATGCAATTTTTGAAGTCTCAAATGTTTTAAAATGTTTTATTAGCATTCAAAAAACTATTTTCTATGAATGAAAACGTTTATCTCTTCATTTAACTGACTTTTTTTTTATTGATTATGTCGTCTGTTTGAGGCAGCTTTTTTTAATTGTATGATAAAGACACAAATGTTTAAACTTCTCATTATATGGTTCAATCAAAAACAATGTTATTTCCACTAAAAAACTTGCTTTTACCAAACATACTTGACTTCTATCAAAGAAAACATTTTTAATCAAAGAGAATAAGTATTCAAATGTATTTCTTTCAGTCACAACTAAATTTTTGCATTCATATCCTTTTTTCTTTGGTTGAAAAGTTTGTTTTCATTGAAGTGAAAGTTTATAATTGTAAATATATTTTTGATTGAAGCAACCTTTTAAATAATTGAATAATATAGAAACAAATCTAGCTTCATAACCACCTCATTTGTAAAAAAAGGCATAAAGGTGTTCGTACTTCCTAACGGGGGATGAGGAGAGCCCATCTGCCCCCACCCATCCCCATAACCTTCTACTGTGTTGTGTGGAGGCTATAGCATCTCAGGCTGGAAAAGAGTGAGTAGAGTAGCGAGAACAGCTGAGAAGATCATCGGGGGGCTCCTCTTCCCTCAATAGAAGACATTTCATCCCAGCGCTGCGTGTCTGGAGCCCGTACCATCATCAATGACCCCTCACACCCCCACCATGGACTGTCCTCCCTGCTGCCCTCTGGGAAGAGGCTTCAAAGCATTTGATGCAGGTGCAGCAGATTCCAAAACAGCTTCTTCCCAACCGCCATTAGACAGCTAAACGTTGCAAAAACTCTAAATCATGTCACAGACTCTGCATCACACTGACCATATCAATGCGTTTTTTCTTTTGCACCATGTTTTTTTCTCCCACACTGTTTACATTGATCACTGGTGCACTTTAAGAAACGGAAATGTCATGAGAGCTGTACAAAACGAAATTTCCATTATGTATACACTCTGTTTACATAAAATGACATTGAAATTTGTTTAAGTCATTTATCAGTAGATGTTTAGTGAGATTTAAAACCACAAATGATTGAGTTTGGTCCAAACAGCAGTGCAATAAGGGCTCTAAACATACTTCCAGACATTCTACTCTTCATTTATTTATGACCAAGTAAAGTATGTGAACTTTAAAACTGTTAATTTTAACACACCAGTTATCCTAAAATGTCCAAAGGGACAATATATCTCCTCAGATGATTTCAGGTTAAGACCTCTATGCTCAGACAAGAGGATAAACACCAACAGAATCCATAAATATGTGAGTTTGGTTCTGTTCATGTCTAGGACATTTATAATTTCTAAGTTGGTTAAAAACAAAACTTCTTACTCTGAAAAAAATAAAAAAATGCAACCGTTTTTGGCATTTAATTTATCATATTTAGTTACTTTAACACAATTATTTTATGTCCTATGTGCTAACATGAAACCATTGTGTTAAAGTAACTAGATTAGGTAAATGCCAAACACAGTTGCATAATTTTTTTCAGTGTACATTACAGTAATTTAAAGTCACACACAAATCCTCTAACTGTTGTGGTTAAAATAGGGCTAAACAATGGGATTATTCGTGATTAATCAATTATTGAAGTAATCGTTAACTAATTTAGTAATCAATCATTAAACGGAGTATAGAGACTAAAATATTTAGCTGATAGAGTAACCCATAAGAGGAGTAATTATACCAACATTGTAGAATTTAAGATAAAAGTTATTTTTCCTCTGTCAATATGTACTATCCAGCAAAGGGAAAAGTTTTAGTTTCAATTGCTTTAATTTCATGAAGTCATCCTTAAGGAACCTTTGGCGAAAAAATAATCGAAAGATCGATCGACTTTCAAAATAACCGTTAGTTGGAGCCCTAGTTCAAAGTAAAAAAAACAAGTCTCACAACTATCTGACAGTAGACATTTTATTTATAAACAGCATTAAAAAAACAAACACAGATATTTGTTGATATAAAGTATACAACTTGAAAAGTAAAAAAAGAATTGAACAGTCTTTGAAAAAAACAAATATAGTATCAGAGTTATTGTTTTTCTGTTGTTTCACACCTAAATGTGGGTTTGGAAAAAAAGTGTTAGAAAATCAGCCTGGCAGCTCATCGAGGCCATTCAGAGCAGAACACAGCAGCATGTTGCTGTCTGGAGTTGAAAGGCCCCAGGCGCATTTCTGAGCGTAGCACAGAGGAAAGAACTATCTTTCCTGATAACATATCCTCATAACCTTACACCATTTTACCCCAACTGCAATTCAAAAAAAAAAAAAAATGTTTTTTCTCTAAAAATGTCTTCACTGAAAGCAAAGTGGAACAGAAGTAAAATCTCTTGCTTTTGTGTAACAAACTTAGTAATTAAAGCTGCTTCTCGTCATAATGAGTCATTGAGATTTTACAGAATTTGAAGATAAACTAAAAAAAAAAGCAGAGGCCAACAGTGTCTCTCGGTATGAGCATATACCATTGGTATAAAGTTTTTTATTAAAAGCAAACTAGAATGTTTCTTGAAACACAACATGTTTTATATCCAATTCCTTTCATCCAGTTATTAACAATGACAAAAAAAGAAATAAAAAAGTAGAATGAGAATTTCTGAGCACTCATCTGTATCTGTGTTATAATGCAATTGAATCCCAAATCTACCCTTTTCTGTTCAATCTGCACGTCTGACTGAATCCTTGAGCAACCGAAGCCCGAATGGACAAACTTATAGAAACTTGATGTTCTGGTCCGGATCTCTGAAATTGACTAAAAAATATTTTTTTAAGGAATGACACATATTTACTTTTATCTATATATATGTAAAGTAATCTTCAAATGAATAATAAAAAAACAAGATAAATGCAAGGTAAAAAAAAGAAGAAAAACAACCCATCACTAGTATATTTTTTAAACGTCTATAAAGTTATGCAACTAAAAAAAAAAAAAGAAAGAAAAAAAAGTGTTTGGTCCTTGCAACCAGGACCCAAGCCTGGTAAGGTGTTATGGTTTTATTTTTTTGTCTTTTAGAGTTTAGAGGAAGGAGCTTTAAGTAAGTGTGCAACACATTTCTTTTGTTTTATCTCTCTGTATGAGTGAACAGAGCAACAGATGACTACTGCCACTGCTTACTCCTTTTAAAAAGATGCAAGCGGATGTTTTTGCAACCAGTCTGAAACTAGTTTCTATTATGGACAGAAGTCATTGGTCTTATCTGCCACCTATGTGAGCAAGAGACATTTAGGATTTGCTGTTTCCTAGTTTACACAGCCAATACTGCATTGAAAATGTGAAAAACGGTGCTTACCAGAGTAGTTTGTAAGTATATAACCAATCCAACACATTGCAATTTCTGCCCGTCCTCCTTCCATTTTCTATAATTGATCGGACTATGTGTCTTTTTCCCTTGAGCTTTGTATTTAACCTCAGTAGCCCAACTCAAAAAATATGAAAGATTATTACCATGTGGCCAAGTGACTTCTTGCTTGTAGATATATTACATATAGACCCTATAGGCGACAACATGTAAACCTGTTCTATTTGTTAGCGTTAAAGATTGGCTACAAAAGAAGCTGCAAATCAGATTAGAGTCTGAGAGATTAATGCAAATAATTAAAAAAAATGAAATCAGAAAAGTTATCTGAAGAAGTAATACAAACCTCTTAGAATATTTCTTAGTCTGATTTTTGTGCATATGGCCAAAAAAAAAAAGGAAGTTAAAACAGGAACTAAAACAACAGACGCAAATAGGTCTATGGAGTGCCTAACAACCTGCACCAAACAAAATGTGACAAATGTTTAGAACAACATTAAGGAAAGAAAATGAATAAACTAAAACCCCTCTAAAGGTAATTTATCCCTTAACCAATATAGCAGTTGCTCTCAAACGGAGCTTACATTTGGTAGAACAAACAAAATGGGGAAATTTTTTTTCAAAAAAATTAAACTAAAGCTAACCTCAAAGTGTTGTGACAGAAAACCAAAGTGGAAAGTGAGGGAGAGAAAAGGCCTGGCAACCGTGTAGAAAACGCGTGACAGAGTAAAGTTCAGGAAAGTTCGAAAGGAAATGAGATTTACATTCAGAAAAACGGATGAGCCATTTGAGGCATTACAAACATCAGAGAAGAGAACCTCTGGATCACCACAAGCAGAACCTTAGTTTAGCTGCCTGGTATCATTCAGAAACCACAGATAATGCTAACATCAAGGAACTAAACCAACCCAAACCTGGCTCAGAGTCCTTTCAGAAAACACAGAAACATCAGCACGATGTCCTGGCTTGTTTTGCCAAAAGGTCAAAGGTTATACAAAGCTTTTTGGAACTAGTTTGTTTTAGAACGCCACATCATACATGTCTGTGAAATCTGAGTTGAACTGACTGAATCATCATGCCAGATGATTTCTGCAGAACTTTTATTTCATCCTCCCTCAGAGCTGGTTCTTACTGACCAGATAAATCCAAAAAGGAAACACAGTTAATAACATTCAGCAGGACTCAGAGAAAAAATGTCCCTTTAACACAGAGCCCTGGTTGGTGTCATTACAGTAGAACCAAAGTATCAGGAGCTGATGTGAATAAGTTATATCTTAAACGGTTCTGCTTTAGAGAGCTGAGCTCCAGTGTTTTCAGTCTGAGGTAGACAAAGGTGCGTCTTTGCCATCGCCTCCATAGCTACAAGCCGGCAATTGCTCTGAAAGAGGGAACTAAGAACTCACAGAGGCTTAGTTTGTGCTTGTCCAGATTCCTCATGATCCGGAACGTCTTCCCGCACTCGTTGCAGCCGTAGGGCTTCTCTCCGCTGTGAAACCTCAGGTGTGCCTTCAGGTTGTCCCGCAGCCGGAAGCTTTTGCCGCATTGGGTGCAGGTGTGCGGCCTTTCCCCCGTGTGGAACCTCAGATGGCGGCGGAGGCTCTTCCTCAGGGCAAATGTCTTGGTGCACTTGGAGCAGGGGTATGGCCTCTCCCCGGTGTGGAAGCGCTCGTGTCGGCGGAGGATCTTCCTCCGCTTGAACGCTTTCCCGCAGATGTCGCAGACATATCCATCGCGGGAGTGTGTGACCACGTTCTGGAGGCGCCACAGGTCTTTTTCGCACCGCGTGAAGCAGCAGAGACGATGGCCCGTGTGGGGACCCTGATGCCGGCGCAGGTCTTTGGGTTTACTCGGGCCTGGTTTGTCGTTAGCGTTGAGAGCTTTCGCTGCATTGTCATCCTTCACGTCTGGAATTTTGAGCAAATCGACCAGCTGAACAGCACAAGGAAGCAGCAGCTTCTGATCCGAATAGGTGAACTTCAGCTTCATCTGCAGATGGTTCTTAGTGTCTTTCGGTGAGTGGATCCGCTCCCACACGCCGACCTGCGCTGGGGTCACGGCTCCGTCAGAGGGGGACGGACTGTAAGCGGTACCCCTGGCTGTGCTGACGCAGGCCTGCTGAGGTTCAGCTTGAACGGGCTCCTCTGAACCTTCGACTTTAAGGATTAGGGGACAAACGAACTTCACCTGCTCCCCTGAAGTCTTGGACCTTTTATCCGGTTGAATCACGAGTGGCTTCCGTTTACACTCTGACGTTCCAGAACTTGTCCCTGAAGAGACTAACACACAGATTTTCACTTGTTATAATGCCAGTATTTACCATTTCACTTAGTCAGTACTTTTGCACAGGCCTTAATATCCTTGCACACTTTTTTATTGTTACTTTATGTCACATCATCAGCAAAAACCTCAATGTGCCTAAGTAAAATTATATATTTTTTACATTATATATAATATTTGTTAAATTTAGAGAAAATTAAGACTTTTAAGATAAATTTTTCACAAAAACTAACCTAAGACATTTTTAGAAGCTGTGGTGGAACAGTGAGTAGCACTACTGCCTTGCAGCAAGAAGGTTCTGGGTTTGATTCCCGGCCCGGGCTCTTTCTGCATAGAGTTTGCATGTTCTCCCTGAGCATGTGTGGGTTCTCTCAGGGTACCCCGGCTTCCT
Organism: Cyprinodon variegatus; assembly: GCF_000732505.1. NCBI lineage: Eukaryota > Metazoa > Chordata > Actinopteri > Cyprinodontiformes > Cyprinodontidae > Cyprinodon > Cyprinodon variegatus. The sequence continues at coordinate 916,867 of NW_015150645.1, forward strand.
CCCACAGTCCAAAAACATGAGTGTTAGGTAAATTTGGCTTCTCTAAATTCTCCCTAGGTGTGAGTGTGTGTGTGAATGGTCGTTTGTCTCTGTGTTGCGAAGGACTGGCGACTTATCCAGGGCAGGCTGTACCCCGCCCCTTGCACATAGACAGCTGGAGATAGCCACCAGCACCCCTCGCGACCCCACTCGAGATAAAGCGTGTCAGAAAATGGATGGATGGATGGATGGTTTGAGGAAGACTTTATTGCATGTCCAAAGCTTAAGGGATTGGTTGCAATAAACTAACCAAGCTGTGCCGTTTCTACTAGGGATGCTGATATGTGTATGACGTTGACTGATTCAGATTAGCTAGCCGAATGAATAGAAGGGGTAGAGTGTAGCCACCTGCGGCCCGGGCTGCCTGTTACACCTCCAGTCCTGCGCGGATGATGTCATACACACTCCGCTTTGTTTTTAAAAAATATAAATAACCGCGGGATGTCTGGGGGACAGTGATTCGCCTACATGTTATGAATGCTGGCGTACCATGAAGAATAAATTATGAACAGTTTAGTTTGTGCCTTCAACTCGTTGCCCATAGGAAGACGTTACTTGCATATAACTAGGACTGTGAATCTTTGGGATTCCCACAATTCAATTTAGAATCGATTCTTGGGGTCACAATTAGATTTTTTTCCCGATTCTTTTAACTCCAAATGATTCGATTCAGAAACGATTCATTTACGATTCAAAACGATTCTCAGGTTCTTCTCCAGTCTGCTGACATGAAAGAAGAGTAC
>NW_015150645.1:918221-919616 GCF_000732505.1 Cyprinodon variegatus
AAAAACAAAGTTCCCCTTTAAGATGGTTGCCATCCGCCAATAAAAAAACATAAGAAGCAGTCTTTCAGCTAATTGACTAATGATGTGGTGTAAGATGACGTTTTTATTTGTCTTGTTAAATAAGACCCTGATTTTCTTGCTGATCTCGTTAAGTGTGAACGCTCACCGGGTGGAACAGTGTCCTCTGGAGGATCACCATTTAGAGGATCATCTGTCAAAAGCATGTTCAGCTCCAGTTTATCCACATGATCTGTAGGAATCTGATAAAAACATAGAAAAAAACACAACTTCATGAGAATTTCCATGAAAGGGAGAATATAAACCAACCCTTGCAGTTTACAAAGAATGCAAAACAAAGTTTTAAAGCAACACTTCTAGGTTATTTCCAGGTTGTAACCTTTCACTGACCTGATCTTTTAGTGGCGCCCACTGCTGGTCGGTATCTTCAGCCAGTAGGACCTGGGAGGGATCTGGCTCCTTTAAACAACCCGGATCAAGCAGAAGATCTGAATCTGAGGCGCAGAGAGGGGGAGGGGTCAGGATTGAACGTTCATTCCCAAACAACAAGGATTACTCGTTTCAAAGCTGATGAAACAACGAGTTTTGCAGGAATGTTTGATGCATTGATCGAGAGTTTTAATCTTCGATGGCTCTAAAATATGCTTCGGATGTGATCGTGCAGCTGAGCCCCGCCTGTGCAAGGTCCCATCAAAGCACAGAGAAGTAAAAAAATAAACCATGCAAACCCACCTAGCTCCACTGGAGGCCGGATATCCTCCTCCACCTGCACGCCGATGCTTCGCTTACTCTCTCCATTCCACACCCTGAGCAGAGGATCCCAGCTTTCATTTAGCTCTGCTCTCTCCCTGCGGCCCGGATCCACAGCCGAGGCTCGGTATCTGCTCTCAAACAGTTTGATCAACTCCAGCGACGCCGCTTTGACCAGAGTCCCCAGCACCGCCTCCACCTGCAGCTGGAGGCTCACGACGTCTGCGGACATTTTGGCACTGGTGTCTCCAAGAAATTCACAGTTCATTCAGATAATCCGTCAGAGGCGGAAGACAGCATTTAGCATTTATTTACCAACCCACAGCGTGACCACATGGCCTCCAAAGGAAAGGGGCGTGTCCTCACCATAGCGCATGCGCATCATTTCAGGAATAATACCAAGAAGAGCCAAGGACTAACACCATCCATGCTATCAAAAAATTGAAAAAAATTAAAAAAGTTAACTGATTATTACATTTTATTTCATCATAATTTCAGAAAAAAAGTCAGCATTCTGACTTTAATCTCAGAATGCTGACTTTTTTTTTTCAAAATTCTGACTTTAATCTCAGAATTCTGACTTTTTCTTAAAATTCTGACTTTAATCTCAGAATTCTGACTTTTTCT
>NW_015150645.1:920179-924426 GCF_000732505.1 Cyprinodon variegatus
TTTTTTCCACAGAATTCTGACACTTAACAGACATGTTAGCATCAAGCTGTAACCATTTTTACATTTTATTTAAATATAATATGAGGAAAAAGTTAAAATTCTGACTTTAATCTCAGAATTCTGGCTTTAATATCAAAATTCTAACTTTTTTCTAAAAATTCTGACTTTTTTCCTCAGAATTCTGACTTAAATGTCTGAATTCTGACAGCTAACAAACATGTTTGCATCATGCTGTAACCATGTCTGTTTTAGAGTTAGACTAGCTCTCTTGTTTTAATCACCTTCCGCTCTTCCATTAATGAAATAGCATCACCGGGGACCCCTCAGGCACATAAAGGCAGATTCCTTCATTTTCCACCAATTTGTTACTGACTTTTTTTCTCAGAATTCTGAGAAAAAGTTAGAATACAGATCAGAATATATATTTTAAAATGTGTGAACTGAACTTTGAACTAGTTCACGTAGAAAGAGAACTTTCCCAACACTGTCTGAGGCATCGTACAAGTGGTTGTACTTCCAAACCTCTTTGATCAACCTATTGTCGTGATTATCCATTGTTGTTATTACTCCACGGTTTTTAAAAATGGCATGCCCTGGCACCGAAACGAGAAGGACGACCACACAAAGCCGGAAAGGCATACCAAGGACCAATCACAGGTGCTTTCTGTCTGCACACTTCAGATTGAGGTCTGCGCGGGTTTGTGACCGTCCGTGTAGGATTTTTTTTAGGTGCACTATGATGGTTGCAGAACCTCTGCACAGGGGGCATGGTTGTGCACAGAGACAGATTTGACTGTTGCAGAGGCTATGCGTCAGAAGTATAAATTGACTTTTATTGCCCTTTAGACTGAAAGGTAAACTGTCTAATCAAATAATCAGCAGCACAAGAGCACCTCAGGAGACGGTACTCTCTCCATTCCCCAAACCATTCCGTCCCATTTTCCCTTAATTTTTATACATGTTCCACCCTTCCTTGTTTTTTGTTCCCTTAATAAACATGGAAAATGTGTCTATTTTTATTTCAAAAAACTTAAATGTGTTGGTCTACACCTTAAAATCTCTCCAATAGTCAACTAAAAGTTCTGAGGAGGAAAAAAAAACAAAACAAAAAAATTTTTGGTGAGATTGATGGGATTTGAAGTACCTCCGGTGAGATTGATGGACGTGAGCCTAGTGCCTCATGCATATCTGCAAAGTAGAGNTTTTTTCCACAGAATTCTGACACTTAACAGACATGTTAGCATCAAGCTGTAACCATTTTTACATTTTATTTAAATATAATATGAGGAAAAAGTTACAATTCTGACTTTAATCTCAGAATTCTGGCTTTAATATCAAAATTCTAACTTTTTTCTAAAAATTATGACTTTTTTCCTTAGAATTCTGACTTAAATGTCTGAATTCTGACAGCTAACAAACATGTTTGCATCAAGCTGTAACCATGTCTGTTTTAGAGTTAGACTAGCTCTCTTGTTTTAATCACCTTCTGCTCTTCCATTAATGAAATAGCATCACCGGGGACCCCTCAGGCACATAAAGGCAGATTCCATCATTTTCCACCAATTTGTAACTGACTTTTTTCTCAGAATTCTGAGAAAAAGTTAGAATACAGATCAGAATATAGATCAGATTCCATTTGGGAAAGGGCAGGGCAAATCAATAATTAAAAAGAAAAAAACAGAATTATGGCAAAAATATGGGATGAAGATGAGAAAGGAAGAAGATTATATAGGGTTAACAAATCTGTAGTGTATTGTTCAAAATTATGGAGAAAGAAGCAGAAGGGAAGAGATCATTTATACTAGATTAAGAACTGGACATACCTACTTGAATGAGTTTTTGTTTCTACTAGGGAGGATAAATAATGATTTATGTGAGGGTTGTGAAAAAAAAGAAAATGTGGATCATGTTTTGATGGATTGCATTAAATATGCAACTGAAAGAGAGAGAATGAGGAAAGTAATTGTCAAAAAAGGGAGAGAATGGAGTATTAAAGGAATTTTAGGGACAGATGGAGATACGGAGGAACATTTGGTTATTAATAAAGCATTGTCTTTATTTTTACATAACACAAAAGAAAAAAATAGAGTATAATCGGTGGAACTGTAGAACTACACACTCATGTACAGTGGGTGGCGGTATGCACCTATAAGTTGTTTGCAATTTGCCAATCTAACAAAGAAGAAGAAGAAGAACCCTCTTATCAGTGTTTATTTTATTTAATGCCTATAGCGTCAATTCAATACAGATCTTAAGACATTTTATTTGCTTGCGACTTAGACTTAGACTCAAGTTTATTTATCCCTTGTGATTACTCCTTCAGGGAAATTCTGGTTCCAGTAACTTATATAGAGTACAGAGGTTAAAGCCAGATGACATTAATGATAAAGATACAAAATAAAAAGAGTGTATATAGTACACAAAAGCATAAAAAAAGAAAAAAAGTTGTAATGTTCTGTAATGTACGATACATGTTTTCCCTGCACTTTAGGGAAATTTATGCTTCTAACGCATAGCCTCTGCAACCGTCAAATCTGTCTCTGTGCGTGACCACGCCCCATACAATAAAATTCTGACTAGACGCGGGACAGTCGCAAACCTGCGCAGACCTCAAGTGGAAGTGCGCAGCTGTGATTGGTCCTTGCCCTTACGGCTGTCTGTGTGGTCGTCTGTCTCGATTCGGTGCCGGGGTGCGCATTTTTAAAAACCGAGGTACAACTACAATTGACAACAATAACGAAAGGTTAATCGAGGAGGTTTGGAAGTACAACCACTTGTATCCACACCATCTGCCGAAGTTCTTGCACAGACTAAAACTGGTAGTTGGAGAGGACCCTGATAATTATCACAGGAATTTCTAGGATTAAAGGACTAACGTCTAATCTAGAGAAACTCATTCATGCATTTATCCTTAATAGAATTTATTACTGCAACAGTGTCTTCATAGGGTTGCATAAAATGTCCATCAGACAGCTGCAGTTGATCAAAAACTCTGCTGCCAGTATTCTCACTAGAAATAAGAAACGAGAGCACATCAACCCGGTTCTAAAGTCCTTACTTTGGCTCCCTGTAGCTCAAAGAATAGACTTTAAAAGTCTAAAAATTTGATCTATAAATTACTGAATGGATCAGAGAATAGAGTTTAAAATTATCTGTTAGTCTATAAGTCATTGAATGGTTCAGCACCTCAACACATAAAGATCTGTTGTAAGTGTATCAACCTCCCAGACCACTCAGGTCTTCTACTGTAGGTCAAGCCTAGAACCAACCATGGAGGCTGAATCCCAAACTGGCCCCTAAACACTCCCTTGGAGGGTCCGCCAAATTAAGTGCCATCCAAAAGGGAAGGGTAGGGAGAGGGGACCATACAACCCTTAAATAGCGAGTCTGCATCAGTGCAGGCTTGCTGAAATTCGGCAGCAGGTGTAAAAGCATAATTCACTCTTTATACTTCTGCAACCGCACACATCAAATGTTGCTTGCATCTGGTCGCGAACCAGTTTTGCTGGTATATTTCTGCAACGTCGGTCTGGAATTTCTGGGGGCGCACAGTAGTTTCCTGCCAAAGCGCTAGGGGGAGCCTATTTGAGAACTCGCAAGAATTTCTTCGGCGGGAGTGTTTATTTTCCAAAGCAACGTATCTGAGGCATCGTACAAGTGGTTGTACTTCCAAACCTCCTCGATCAACCTATCATCGTGGTTATCCATTGTTGTTATTACTCCATGGTTTTTAAAAATGGCATGCCCTGGCCCCGAAACGAGAAGGACGACCACACACAGCCGGAAAGGCATACCAAGGACCAATCCTTGGTTTCTGTCTGCACACTTCAGATCGAGGTCTGCGCGGGTTTGTGACCGTCCGACGTGTAGGATTTTTTTTAGGTGCACTATGATGGTTGCAGAACCTCTGCACAGGGGGCGTGGTCGTGCACAGAGACAGATATGACTGTTGCAGAGGCTATGCGTCAGAAGTATAAATTGACTTTTATTGCCCTTTAGACTGAAGGGTCAACTGTCTAATCAAATAGTCAGCAGCACAAGAGCACCTCAGGGGATGGTACTCTCCATTCCCCAAACCATTCCATCCCATTTTCCCTTCATTTTTATGCATGTTCCACCATTCCTTGTTTTTTGTTCCCTTAATAAACATGGAAAAATGTGTCTATTTTTATTTCAAAAAACTTTGAAGTTCTGAGGAGGAAAAAAACAAAAAAAAAAATTTTTGGTGAGATTGATGGGATTTGAAG
>NW_015150645.1:925631-955067 GCF_000732505.1 Cyprinodon variegatus
TAATTATTAGGCTCCTCTCCTGTGGAACCAACTACCAGTTTTAGTCCGTGAGGCAGACACCCTGTCTACTTTTAAGGGAAGGCTAGGCTTTAAACTTTCTTTTTTGATAAAACTTACAGTATAGTCGAGTGGCTCAGGTTATCCTGAGCTATCTCTATCATTATGTTGCTAAAGGCTTAGACTTCTGGAGGATATAGGGACCCCTTTTTTCACCATTCTGCTTCATTCTATCTCTATTCTCCCACACTGCAGAATCTGTTATTTCAATCTCTACCGTTATGCTCTCTCTGATTTTTCTCATAGTAGCTTCACCTCGTCTGTTCCTGTTTGGCTGTGACACCATCCTGGAGAAATATCACCGGTGTTGCTGCCATCAACACCTTTGTTTATAGATGTTGGAGATTGGCCTGTTTTTTTCAGTGTAGTCCTGTGACATGGGAGCTGATTCGGAGCTTGTCTGGTCATCGGAACTTGTCTGCCTGGCTGAGTGTTTCCTGGTTGGGCCGCCTGTGGAGCTGGTTGACAGTTTCCTTTTGTATCGCTGTTTCTTTCTGTATCTCTGCTTCTTTCTCCTTGAAACCCAGTCGGCCTCAGCAGATGGCCGCTCACACTGAGCCTGGTTCTGCTGGAGGTTTCTTCCGGCCAAAAAGGAGTTTTTCCTCTCCACTGTCCCTACAATCATGCTTAGTGTGAGGGATTACCTTCATATCAATGAGTCAATGCAATCAACTGGTTTTCCTTTGATAGAAACCTTTGAATTAATTTGACTGTATGATCTGGTGAGCTGTAAAGTGCCTTAAGATGACATGGGTTGTGAATTGGTGCTATGTAAATAAACTAAATTGAATTGATTTAGTAACTGCCTTTATGTGCCTCTGAATGTTCAGGTTTGAGTCCATCATGACTGTTAGGTTCAAAAATGTAGGTTCGGAAAAGAAGGACTGAGTTCACACAGAAATGGATTCTCAACAGCTTCTGCAGAAGGGGAAAGAGCTGCAACCCACCTTTCCAACTCTCTCTCCCTCTGACCTCCTCTGCAAAGCGTTTTTATCAACAGAACATAACACATGGTTACAAAACAGAGTATTGTTCTGAAAGGATAATTGATCAGGTCATAAGACAGGATGCTCCACTGACTGAATCACAAGACAGAGAGAGTGGTCCTCCCGACTGGATCACAAGACAGAGCGGTCTTCTGACTGAATCATAAGACAGAGTGAAGCATCTCATTTCTCCAATGTTTCATATGTACATACATTAATTTTATAATAATCATTGAATAAACCTAACAATGACACCAAGATTTTGGCCATAATTACTTGTTTCTAGCTGTAGTAGCTGAAGCTGTGAGCTAACTCTGGATCTCTCCTCTGTTGATCTAAAGATTATCACCTCAGTTTTATTTTTATTCAGTTGTAAAAAGTATGGTGCGTCCACATATTGATCTGTTCTAAGCATCTAGCCAGCACTTTGATGGGTTCATAGTCACCTGGTGAAATTGTGACATAAAGCTGTGTCTTGTCTGCATTGTTATGGTATCTAATCTGGTTGTTTACTATAATGTGAGCTAAGGGGAGCATGTAGCTGTTGAATAGGAGGTGACCCAGCATGGAACCTTGAGGAACACCGCATGTAAGTCTATTTTCTTCAGGTATTATTTAAACACTGAGGTCCAATAACACCAGCACTGTGGTTCCTTAAAATAATTTAAACTGAAACCAGTAATGAAGACAGAAAACAAAAGAGCTGGCTGAAGTGCAGGAAGTAGTGGATTTGGGCGCTATATGAACAAAAAAAATTGAATATCTAAATAGGCTTTAAACTGTTATTGCTGCCTAAGGAATATCAACAAATATTAAACTTAGGCTGTGAATGCTTATGGTGGATTTTGCAGCAATTTATTTTTCACACTTTGTAAAACTTTCTGTTTTTGAATGGAATTGAATTATTGAGAAACACTAATTTAATACAATTTGAAATGAAAGTAAAACTTTAATCGGAAAAAGTGTAGCTTTATGAATATTCTCCTGTGGCCTTTGTGAAAATCCAAAAGAAATGTCCTTAGGATATGTTCTTCACACATAATTCACACAGACAATCATTCTCAGCTCTTTAAGAACTATAGAGTAAGTGAATTTCTGTCCAATTTGATGTTTATTTAAGACTTTACAGTAAATCAAAATTTGCTCATTACAAAAATAGAATCTGGTTGTTCTCGTAATCCATCATCATAGAAACATCCATATGATGTACAGTACTTTCATTGTACAGCATTATACTGGTTATGTTTGAGACCCAACGTGGTAGACTGTAGCACCTTTGAATTTGATACTATTCAGATCATTATTGGGGTAAACAAGAACATATCTGAATAAGCATAAAACATGCAAACAGAAAAGGAAACAAAAAAACAATTGGGCTCAGAAGTTTGCATAAAAACGATGAAACCCTTATAATTCCGTTAATATAAAAACTTTAATATTTTCAAAATCAAAAGCAGTAGGTGACAAGATTTTTAAAGAATATCTTGTTTTATTGTACAAGACAGAATTACATGTGGAAATAAATAGAAGATTTTTTTTTACATAATGGTTCAGTGACTGTCAGGGAGAAGGACAAAACAAAATGGAATAGTGATTCTGGTGAGCTGCAAAGAAAGTCTAAGGGAGGAGGAAGAAGAGGGATTTACATGAACAGATGACTTCATGATAAGAACTTATTACAAAAGTGGATGATTCAGTAGAGTCATCGATGCGATGATAATGTTGACTTGAAATGGCATTGGTCAGACTTAAAGTTTAAATTACAACTAAGTAATTTAATAATCGTCATCATCATCATCGTCGTCGTCATCATCATCGTCATCATCATCGTCGTCGTCATCATCGTCGTCATCGTCATCGTCGTCATCATCGTCGTCATCATCGTCGTCGTCATCGTCGTCATCATCATCATCATCGTCGTCGTCATCGTCGTCGTCATCGTCGTCATCGTCGTCATCTTCATCATCGTCATCATCATCATCATCGTCATCATCATCGTCATCATCGTCGTCGTCGTCATCGTCGTCGTCATCGTCGTCGTCATCGTCATCATCGTCATCATCATCATCATCAGGATCGATATGTCCCGACAGTACATCTTCAATCCAGTCTTCCAGCTCATCCACAGTCGGTAAGTCCTCCCCATCATCCATGTCCATCCATACGCTGTCAGCCTGCACAGCAACAACGGCATTTAAAAACTCTTTCAAATTAAGTAGAATTGTGTTTTAAGTTTNAAAAAAATTTTTGGTGAGATTGATGGGATTTGAAGTACCTCCGGTGAGATTGATGGACGTGAGCCTAGTGCCTCATGCATATCTGCAAAGTAGAGCCATGTGCTTTCCGTCTCCTCTCCCCTATCGATGCCAGACCCTGTGGGCGCCTTATTCAGTTCCATAGGATGAATACAGTTGTATTAACTGTTACCCAGGAAAATTTGTTTCAGAACAATGATTTTGACCACCTTATATTTCTTTATCAGGTTCTCCCACTTTTTAAAGGCTTGTTTTGGGGTTACCTCCCCCTCAAGCCCCATCTCCTGGATCAAAGCCCTAAATAAAACATTGAAAAGGGGAATGGCGAAATGTTTGCTTAAGCAATAGCATTCAGCTCACATGGCCATTTAAAGTTGTTCGTTTTTACACACAGATTTGGATTCGACACACAGACATGGGAACAAAATTGGAATAAAGGTTCCTAATCCAAAGGTTGTTTGGCGGCATTTCGCCTCTTTGTGAACTTCCCCTCGTGGTCATTTTGGAGCCTCACCAGCCATTTGGTTTGTTCAACCTTCCCTTCATCATTCAATATTTAGGCAATCAATTACAGGGGATGTGATACTCAGAATGAGGCATTTTAGTGATTCAACAAATTCGTTGTTTTCTAACTTGTGATTTTCTGTCATTGCGACACAAATGCAGACCGCTGTTACACCTGCTGCTGAATTTCAGCGAGCCTGCACTGATGCAGACTCGCTGTTTAAGGGCTGTATGGTCCCCTCTCCCTACCCCCTCCACGGGAGTGTTTATGGGCCAGTTTGGGATTCAGCCTCCATGGTTGGTTCTAGGCCTGACCTAGAAGACCTGAGTGGTCTGGGAGGTTGATACACTGACAACAAATCTGTCACATATTCAGATGTTGATCCATTCAGTGATTTATAGACAAAATTTGTAGACTTTTAAAGTCTATTCTTTGAGCTACAGGGAGCCAACGTTAGGACTTCAGTACCGGACTGATGTGCTCTACTTTCTTAGTTCCAGTGAGAAAACTGGCAGCAGAGTTTTGGATCAGTTGCAGCTGTTTGATGGACTTTTTAGGCAAACCTATGAAGACACTGTTGCAGTAATAAATTCTACTAAAGATGAATGCATTAATGAGTTTTTCATGGTTAGACATTAGTCCTTTAATCCTGGAAATGTTCTTCGGGTGATAAACGGTTAATTATTAGGCTCCTCTCCTGTGGAACCAACTACCAGTTTTAGTCTGTGAGGCAGACACCCTGTCTATTTTTAAGGGAAGGCTAGGCTTTAAACTTTCCTTTTTGATAAAACTTACAGTATAGTCGAGTGGCTCAGGTTATCCTGAGCTATCTCTATCATTATGTTGCTAAAGGCTTAGACTTCTGGATGATATAGGGACCCCTTTTTCACCATTCTGCTTCATTCTACCTCTATTCTCCCACACTGCAGAATCTGTTATTTCAATCTCTACCGTTATGCTCTCTCTGATTTTTCTCATAGTAGCTTCACCCCGTCTGTTCCTGTTTGGCCTGTTTTTTTTCAGTGTAGTCCTGTTTCTCTGACTGTGACTGTCTGGATGTGCTCTCTTCATCCTCTGACATGGGAGCTGATTCGGAGCTTGTCTGGTCATCGGAGCTTGTCTGCCTGGCTGAGTGTTTCCTGGTTGGGAAAGGGATTCTCAACAGCTTCTGCAGAAGGGGAAAGAGCTGCAACCCACTTTCTGTTTTTGAATGGAATTGAATTATTGAGAAACACTAATTTAATACAATTTGAAATGAAAGTAAAACTTTAATCGGAAAAAGTGTAGCTTTATGAATATTCTCCTGTGGCCTTTGTGAAAATCCAAAAGAAATGTCCTTAGGATATGTTCTTCACACATAATTCACACAGACAATCATTCTCAGCTCTTTAAGAACTATAGAGTAAGTGAATTTCTGTCCAATTTGATGTTTATTTAAGACTTTACAGTAAATCAAAATTTGCTCATTACAAAAATAGAATCTGGTTGTTCTCGTAATCCATCATCATAGAAACATCCATATGATGTACAGTACTTTCATTGTACAGCATTATACTGGTTATGTTTGAGACCCAACGTGGTAGACTGTAGCACCTTTGAATTTGATACTATTCAGATCATTATTGGGGTAAACAAGAACATATCTGAATAAGCATAAAACATGCAAACAGAAAAGGAAACAAAAAAAGAATTGGGCTCAGAAGTTTGCATAAAAACGATGAAACCCTTATAATTCCGTTAATATAAAAACTTTAATATTTTCAAAATCAAAAGCAGTAGGTGACAAGATTTTTAAAGAATATCTTGTTTTATTGTACAAGACAGAATTACATGTGGAAATAAATAGAAGATTTTTTTTACATAATGGTTCAGTGACTGTCAGGGAGAAGGACAAAACAAAATGGAATAGTGATTCTGGTGAGCTGCAAAGAAAGTCTAAGGGAGGAGGAAGAAGAGGGATTTACATGAACAGATGACTTCATGATAAGAACTTATTACAAAAGTGGATGATTCAGTAGAGTCATCGATGCGATGATAATGTTGACTTGAAATGGCATTGGTCAGACTTAAAGTTTAAATTACAACTAAGTAATTTAATAATCGTCATCATCATCATCGTCGTCGTCATCATCATCGTCATCATCATCGTCGTCGTCATCATCGTCGTCATCGTCATCGTCGTCATCATCGTCGTCATCATCGTCGTCGTCATCGTCGTCGTCGTCGTCATCATCATCATCGTCGTCGTCATCGTCGTCATCGTCATCATCGTCATCATCATCATCATCGTCATCATCATCGTCATCATCGTCGTCGTCATCATCGTCGTCATCGTCGTCGTCATCGTCGTCGTCATCGTCGTCATCATCATCATCATCATCATCATCATCATCATCATCATCAGGATCGATATGTCCCGACAGTACATCTTCAATCCAGTCTTCCAGCTCATCCACAGTCGGTAAGTCCTCCCCATCATCCATGTCCATCCATACGCTGTCAGCCTGCACAGCAACAACGGCATTTAAAAACTCTTTCAAATTAAGTAGAATTGTGTTTTAAGTTTCATTGATTTGAACTCAACACAAATTATGTTTCTATCTTTTTAGGTCAACAAAACAAACATTGAGATCAGTATATATAACTTTTGTTTTCAGGTTTTAACGTCCTACAATTTTTAAGCCGAATGTTGATGTGATTCCATTTAACCAATGTCCATGTTCCTATTGTGAGTTACCTTGGTTCCAGGTATCAACTAATTCAATTAATTGGATCAGCTGTGATTTGCTATTCCATATTTGTGTCATCAAGAATGGCTTTAACTATGGGATTTTACACCAACTGATCAACAGGTGTTCTGTGTTTTCTATGACTCGTAATTAGCTGGAAATTAACCCAATGTTTCACTGAGCTGCCAAATTAATTGATGAGCCACATTGATATGACAGAGTTTGACATCTGTATACTATAGGCAAGGCATTAATTACAGATAATAAACTTGGTAGAAAATACACAACTCCCAAAAGATAAGACACACGGTACCATAAGAACTAGACTGCTCAAAAGTCTGGTTACCCTTGAAATAAGCTATTTTCTCAGAATACCAAAAAACAGTTTCTCTTCAGTTATACAGGGAGTGGGTGGCTCTCTAAAAGCACCCCATACATCCATACGCCCTACAAAAAAACCACATTTTTAGGTCTTCTCCAGAGCTACAAAGCACATATGAACTTATTGAATAAACTTAGCACCTGTTCTAGAGTAAAGATCTGTCAATCATGCTTGGCTGTTCCTTCATGTTACACTAAAAACTGTTGGGAACATCACAAGAAAAGACCTCAAAGCCATCTTAGGATGAAGCACAATTTTCTCATGGAGCTCTGTCAAACAGCTCCCTGGCTCATGGTGATTAAACGGCTTATTATGCTTGATGCACATACATTCTGTGCATAAAAAGAGCAGCCCTGTCACAGTGTCTGCAGCATTTATACTCTTTGCAGCTTTTCCTCCATTATGGCAAGCTCCATGGGGGATGTGGTGAGCTCATACAGCAAGCTGACAACACCATACAGGACAAGGAAGTTGAAAACACAGCCATTTACAAATTTGTCAAAGCCACTTCATGCCAACCAAGAGTGACAGTCATTCATGTCCAGGAATTATTTCCCGATCTGTTGATAGTGGTGATATTTACTGTATGAGCTAAATTACAGAATGTCTCTAGATGTTAGCATTTACAATTGCCTGCTAGTTGGAGCTGCTGCTTGCTTGCCATGTTTTCCGTTCGGATATGTCTGTGTAGTTAGACATGTTCCTTGGTGCACAGTGCGGAAATACTGTCTGCAAGGTACAGCACAGAGAGGCATGGAAGCCCAAAATTAAGGGATTTGGTCATGCAGACCATGCGGACGCATCAAGCATAAATCAAGCTTAACTCAGCTTGCTCTTGTCCTCAAATTTTAGAGGGCCATTCTCCTGCAACTTTTAAATGCATCATTCGCCCTTACACACCTTAACCAAATTGCTAACCTAATTCACTAGAACATAGGCAACCTTTAAAGAGCTCTGCTAATGAGCAAATATTTTAGTCAGTTGAGTCGAAGCAGAAATAGATTTAGATTTTTTACGAAAAGGACTCTAGAGGACTGAAGAGTTAGATTACTTTCTTAGACTCTTCCTTTTAAGCAGAAAACATGGAGGAGCTTTTAAAGTGATTATTTCACGCATCCTTAGTCCAGGTATGCAATCACATCCTCTTACTAAACATATTTTTTGATGGACCTTCTTTTTTTATTTATTTTTTTCATTATTACATGGTTTGCTGCAGCTTACTCAAGCCCAACCAACATATTTGTGTATAGTTTCTCTAAATTAAATTTTAGTTAGAGTTTTCCCCTCTGAAACCACAGAAAATGCAGTGCGTCTGGCTATGCAGTACTCATCTGCTGTTGTCAAGGATTCCCTAGACATATCCCAGCCAGAGGGGTGTCACTTTCAGTTTCAAAACTTTAGCCACTGCTTAAGCACAGCAACAGTTCCTCTAGCATCAGTCCCAAAAGTAACCAGTGGTAGTGGCAGCCTAGTGGTTAGGGCATAGAGCTTGGAATTCTGAGGTTCTGAGTTTGAGCCCCACTCCACAGACCGCCACACTTGGTCTCTGAGCAAGACCCCACACTGCTCCCCGGGCGCCCCAACGATGGCAGCCCACTGCTCTCCAAGGGAATAGGTTAAATACAGAGGTAAACTTCTCCAATCTGAGATCAATGAGGTTCAATTATTATTATTATAACCAGTGAACTTTAGGCCACAGCTTCTTGCTAGACACACCTCAATGAGTATTCTACAGATGGCCCATTCAGATTCTACGATCTCAATCTCTATCTGAACAAAAAATAGGTTATCTGAAAAGGTGCGTTAATCCACTCCTTACTGAGCAGCTACGTTTACCAAGTCTCTGTAAGCCAGGCATACACTGGGCAATCGTTGCATGCAGCTACAGCTCACTGTATGACGAAACCTCAGCGTTTCGATGTACAGTGTGCATTCACAGCTCACGATGCATGTTCTCACACTGTACAGCAGGACGCTCTGATGCGATCTACCTGCTCACACTGTACGACTAAAGATTACATCGGACTCAGCTCCGCAGTAAGATGGCAATACTCAGACTTGTCTATCCAGGAGCCAAACCAGTAGAGGAGGAATATGAAGCTCATCAGAGTGAAATGTGCTGCCTTGGCAATTTGTGCAATTTTGTGTGCTGAAAGCCCTAAGAAGAAAAGGTGATGACGTATTTACACAAAGACTTGGCTGAGCAAATGTGGCTACTACAGTCTGTCAATTTTACAGAAAGAACTCCATTTCACCCGCACCCTTGCCATGCTTCTGTGTTTTCGTCTGAGAGGAAGAAGAAGAATAGGAATCCTTGTTTGCGCATGCCCTCTGAGTGATTTGCCGACGACAGTTAACTGAAAATCAAACATGTTTGACTTTCACCTCATGATTCCTGATCAGGAGGTGGTCATGAGAGGCTGATCGCCCCTCGCTACCCCCTTTACACTACAAGATGCACGATCAGGCTGGAAGTCAGGCCGATCAAAAAAGTTCTCGCATGACTGGAAGGTCGGCCCGAAAAGGGCAAATAAATCGCACAGTGTATGCCTGGATTAAGAGCTGCCCTGCCGCACAATCAAACTCACTCCTAGGGGCTGATCATTCTTCAGCTCTACCACATCCTCTTACCAAGAGTTACAGACATAGAACTGGAGGTCTGATTCTGAGAAAACAAAACTAATCACTGACTTTTGGTTCAAGATGGCCTGGTACCAAGTACACTTATAGACCACCTTGTGCCTGAATGTTTTATGGACTGCTCATACCTAGCTCCCACATCTTACTTCAAACACAACACAGGCCATATCCCTTAATCACTCTAATGAAGGGGTGTCAAAGTGCTTCCAGAAAGGGCTGTGTGGCTGCAGGTTTTCTTTCCAACCAAAATTTAGCACACCAGATTGGACTCCCTGGATGAGATGACTTGAGTCTGGTGTGCTATTGCTTGGTTGGAAAGAAACCCTGCAGCAACACGGCCCTTTCAGGAACCACTTTGACACCTCTGCTCTAATGCAATAGATCTAAGTCTCACCCACATTAAGGTTCCCCAGGAGCAAATGGTAATTCTCAAATGTGACACCTTCAAGCACAAGTGAAGGCCAGAGCAGTGCTCCTCAGCACAGTTGAACAGACAAAAGCTATAACCCTCCACCTCACAACTCTATGCAATTAAAAATGGTCTCTCTTACTCACCAAGGAGAATATCAGCATAGTGATCAACATAGTGACCTGTGATTATCCCCAAACTAAACTAATGCTGGATCACACAAGTTATAAATTTCACTAAGAGAGAACAAACTGAAGCCTCTTTGTACAAATGACTGGCTCCATATCATAGGCAATAAGAGAAGATCAAAATTGTAAAGGCACAAAATTATGAAGGGAGAACATAACAGCCATTTCTATTTATATTAAATTAGGCTAAATTCAAAACCATTTAGATAGATTTTCTTGTTCATGATTAGCTTAAACTGCTGCCTTCAGAGAGTATTAGTAAGCTGTATTAGGAAGGATCAATCCACTTTAATAAAAATGTAACATCCCTGTGAATTTAAGTTAAATGTTCTGTACTAAAATGTAAAATTGATTAACCTTAATACTTATGAATAGACAAGATATGCAAATGTACAATGATTTCCTAATCACAAATACTTACATCATCAGCATCAACGACACCAATCTGTGGGTGGGACAGGTCAATTCCGAAGGTCTTTTCCCAGTGTGGCAAAAGCTTTAGGTGAAATAAAAAAAAAAACTCTCATGAAACAACTGTTACCACCTGCAGCACAAGTCAGCATTTTTATCATTAAATCTTAGTTTTAATTTGTTTCTAGAGAAACTTTTTTTCTTTTTTTTACCAGAGGGAAGTCATCAGGGTCAATCCAGACAATACTGAGGTTAGGGTTGTCTGTGTTATCCTCAGCAACTTGCTTCAGGATGTGCAAGAACTCAAAGCCATCTGTTTAGCAGAAGAGGAAAGGGCAGGTAAATCCTTGGAGATTGTTCTGTTTGCCTCTTTATGATAAACTCAGTAATATGTATTTCCTGAGTTACATTTTCTCTCTATATTAGCGCGTCTGTTCTATTTAGGTTTTTTGTCCTTTACCGATATCTGACTCCTCTGCAAAAGCGACAATGTGTTCTCCATCAACATCATCGTCCTGTGAACAAAATATATATGCTTTTTTTAATGATGTGTATTAAAAGACTTAAAATTGAAATACTATCAGGAAGTTAAAAAAATATGTTCAGTGTTTAAATTAGCTGAACGTATCTCCATAACAGAATAAGTGATTCAAACTACAACAAGGCTGGAAGTACAGAATAAAGGATCTTACCCAGATCTCGTACATGTTGCTGGGTTTCAGTTTCCTCAGTGTTGGTCTAAACAACCACAAATGTATTAAAATAAAAGCATTTTTAGTTAATTCAGGCCGTTACACTTCTCACTTATAAAATCTTGCATCATGCTGACAAGTAGGAGCTACCTGTCATTATCTTCGATGAATTTCACTAGTTCTTTCTCAGTGTAAGGTTTTCCAGGAATAACCACAGGGTCATCCACGAAGGGTTCATAGAAGTCCACTTCATTGAGCTTCAGCTCAAGGGCCTTAGCAACCTGTGACAAAATGAGGAATGTAATTCATTATTCAGCCGTAGGTGTATCATTGATGCCTCAGCCATAACATTACAGCCCCTACAGGAAAAGAAATACTGTATGTGACAGTAAAACTAAATGCAAAATTGACAAATGGTAACAGGATCAAGTGCTAAACATAAAAGTAGTAAATGCAGTCCTATTGGCAAGTAAGCACCTCACAATGTTGTTTATGGGTTCTTAAGAGTATTGCTTCATTAATTTTCCCTTATAAGCTCAATATACCATTATGAAAATGTTTACATCTTGACTTTGACTAGGCCCTTCCAGTATTTTAGATTTTTTCATGGTCAGTGACTTTTTTGTAATTTTCTTATGTACCTACTAAGAAGATAGCTCCACTTTACTTCTTTTTTATGCTTGCCAGAGTTTATAAATAATTAGCAACTATAGGTCTCTCCAATAATGGGCTTGACATATGGGGTGAGGTGTTTGCTGATATGCTCAAAGCCTGTAGTTCTGATTAATAACCAAACTTTTCAGCATTAATGGCATTTATTTGGTGGTCACTGGCTCATTCAGATGTAAATTTGCTCACCTTAGGATTAAAGGTGGCAAAAAACTGGATGTGAGGATGGAACTCTTCAGCGGCATCAGCATATGCTTCGAAATCTATGAAACAATTTTACAATTATTGGTCAATTTATTTCAGCAAGGTTAGCATAAATGCATAAAGACTAAAGAATATACACATCACTAATACTGATTGTGTGCATGTTTAAATTAAAGGAAGATTTTTGATAATATACCCGGCTTTATGATGTTAATCTCCTTTCTATCTACACAGTTGTTTGTTACAGATAATCATGCCATCACAATATTCTTACGTTCAGACTTGTGACTCTTAAAGTAGCCCACCAATTTGATGTCCTCTTCGATGTTTTCAAAGCCTTTCAGTTCCCTGCTGTTGTCAATAATTTCCACAGGGTCCTCGAGAAGCTTTGGGAGCAAAATAAAAGGGTATAGCAGTGAGAATCTGGTGAAACATTCACATAAGTAACAAAAATCTCAATGTCGTTAATACATGCGTTACAGTTTAACAATAATGTAGGATTGAAATTAAGTAGTTTAACCATGTTGGAAAAATGTTAGCTAGCAATGGCAATCAAGATTTAATAAAACCCTGCATACTGTAAGGCTTTCCAAGAATTCTTGACTTTTCTTTGCTGCAAGCCTAGCTCTGTTGGTTAAATTCATATAATTGATTCTAATATACATGTGTACTCTGTCTGAAAATCTGTACTAAAAGACATTTTGTTTTGTATACACTCTGTGTACCGGTATATAAAAAGATAAAAGTTGTCAAAGTCTAAGTCTCTGTAAAATTTTGTATTTCATTGTTGTATGGAAATTACTACAGGGACACTGTTTCATTGCTTAGCTGTCTCGTCACTGGGAATAAAAACTGACATAGCTATCAGTGCAATTAACTATGTATAATAGCTTTTTTTTTTTCCTAAGAAAACGTTCTCCTCTGGAACAGTGTTGTTGTGCTTTTTACCCTCAGTTTCAATGGGATCAGATGTCAGGTTTGACTATACTGGAGGTTTCTCACTGTTTAGATTTAGTATTTTCTTTTCACTGTCACCATGTGCTTGCTCAGGATGAGGAATAGCTGCAAAGTTAGTGCTCAGTACAACTGGTGGGTCTTACCTAGATTAACTGTTAGCAAATGACATGCATTGTAATATAACTTAATAAATTTACTGTGAATGGAAATGGACTATTGCTATAAAAAAAAAAAGTAAATGTGAAAAGCGTCTGGATTTTTCTGATTTCTGTTTCTAAATATTGATATTACTTCATGCTTAAATAAGACATGCTATATCCTCACGAACATCATAGATGAACTCCACAAGCGTGTCTGCCTCAAGTTCACCATCATACTCTATAACTTCATCGTCGGTGAAGATGAAGATGCTGTCGGACTCATCGAGTTCTGGGAAGAAAAAACGCTTTTGAGAGACTGATTTTAGAGAACATCAAGCTAAAAAAAAATATGCATGCCTTTTCACTTTATGACAGATCACAAAGATCAATGTATTTCATTGGGACTGACCCGCACTAAGAAACATATAACTATGAAATGGAAGGTCAGATATAAACCTTCTTCTTCAATAATATACTCTAAATAAAATTCTGTGTTATTAATTTCCTTCAGAAGAGCACTGCTTAGTAATTAGCGTCATCCTGTCTGCCCTTTCATCTCATTATAAATACAGCTCTTCTATGAAAGCCTCAGGAGTTTGCTAAAGATTATTAGTGAATAAACTACATTATGGAGACTGGAATGAAGCATACGGTTCAGGGACAAAGCTGTGGAGAAGTTTAAAAAAAGCGTAATAATAATACCTAAACCTTTAAAGCTGTCCTGACAAGGAAAGCAGCTGCAAGTCAAGTTGATAAGAGCCACACATTTGCCTTTTTTAAACTATGTAAAGACAAAGAAAACATAAGAATAAGGTGCTCTGGTCATATTAGGTCTAAAATGTAACTTTCTGGCTTACAAAGAAAATGCTATTTGAGAAGAATCAACACTGCATAACCCCCTCTAGCCAACTTCCACATGATAAAATGTGCTGGTGGCAGTATTATGATGTGGGGGTGGAAAATGGATGAAGCTATAAATAGCAAAATCCTGGTAGAAAGCCTCTTAGGGGCAGTTAAGCAGACATTGTTAAGTTAATGGTTTGCTTTCCTGAAGGAAAATGACCATGGACATTCAGCCAGAGCCACAGATGGATGGTTAAGGTAAAAGCGTAACCATTTGGTAGAATGTTTCTGTCAAAGTCTCGAAATGGAAATGGACGTTTATAGACTCCCTCCATACAATCTAGATTAAGTGAGTTTATTTTCTAAGTATTGGGGGAAAAAAATCTAGATGTGCAAAACTTAAATGGACATAATGCAAGAGACTTACAGTTTTAAATGCAGCAATAGGTGTATCTATAAAGCCTTAAATTAAAAGGGCTGATTACAAATGTAGTTTATTTACATGTCAACAGTTTTAAAAAACATCATTCATTTTCTTTCCCCTTCTAAAATAAGTGCAATGTAGTGTTAGTTTACCAAGTTCTAATAAAATACATTTATATTTGTGGTTTTATCATCACGAAAGCTCACAGGGGTGGGATAGTTTTGTGATGTTATATCAGAATTAGGTTATGATTTCTCCATCTTTTTACCATCTGTATTTGACTTTAATTACCTAGTTTCTTTGCAACCACTTTGTCGAGCTTTGCATCAATGAGTCCAACTCCAATATCCTCGTCATCAAATTCCTCCAGGACTTGTGCTGCACGCTGCCAAAACAAAACACAAAACACTGTTACCAGACCAGGTTTTTTCTATATGTAGTTAAAACATGAACGCATATTCACAAAAATTGTACTCAGGAGCCTCATGACCATAAAAGCCTGCTTTTCAGAGAGCTGCTCCTGCACTTTCTAAATTTGTATGAAACATGAACCTCTTGACTGACAGTTGATTCCACCAATGGGCCGTGGCCCTCTTGCATTGAGGAAGTGGTTTAATGTTGTCTGAGTGCATTTCGAGACTGAAAAGCACTTGCCTCCTTGCTTGCTTACTTGCTCATGTAGACGCATGTAAATGGTGTAAGAGATATTGAGCAGCTGCCTTTACAGTCATAAATAGCAGAGTAAACAGGCTGTCCTGCAGGTTGTTGTGCAGATGATCCCTTGCATTGCTTAGAGCTTAATTGGATTTGCAAAAATTAAAAGCGATAAATTGACATGTCTTTAGCACTTACTTTTTTGGAAATGACATGAACTGTCATTTGATGATGAGTTACCTGCTAGCTTCAAATTGATTGAATGTCATTCAATATTATTGTTCATTAGATAAAGGTAATTTGTCATGCAGCAATCCAAAAAGTGCACCGTAACCTTGGAAATGCTCTGCCGTTTGCGTCTAAATAACAATTACACCTTTGGAAGTCAAAATCATTATACGTTTGCAAAGAGAAACTCAACCCTCTTAACTCAAGTATCTCAGGTTAAATATAACCCAAGGAGCAACACCAACCCAAGGACTATTTTGGTGAGGCAGCAGTGATGTTCAGCATTCAGGGATCCGCTGACAAGTACAGTACTGTGAGTGTCAGTCTCAGCAGAGGGCTGAGGTGGCATCACTGGATCCAGTAGCCCCAGTGCAGGCTTGCAGCTCTGACCAGGCCAAAAACAACCCAACCCACCCCCACCTGCAATCCCAAACAGAGACACCAGAGCCTGTGGAAATGATGTGATATGTTAGAGGCAGATGCGCACTTCAATCTCCAGCTTTTTTTTGTGGTTTTAACAGTTTTACTTATATGTTACTGTCAATTTAATTTTCCAAACAATTGATTTAATTATTTATGTTTACGACATATATTTAACAGTCTATTTATGTTATGAAAAAGTTAAACGCGGATATTTCAGTTATATTTGTGTACTTTTAATGTTCAAAGACTTATGTTTCACTACGGTATTTCCTTTAAAAATTCATTATCATGGGCCAAAAGTGAAACCCTTTAAACTTCATTTTGGATCTTCATATTGGTTGTTGAATGTCCATAATAGGAGAGAGATAAGCTTCATTGCATATCTCTGTACCATGCAGTTAACCAGCACACAGCACATGGTGAATGCAACAATATACTGTGGCTAGAGATATCTTCATTCTATAAATCAGTTACATCCTTTCTTTTTTTCAAATGTAAAGCAATTGGTATTTTTTGTATGACTAAATGCATAAACACTGTTTGAGAATCATGTGATATTTAATGCATTATAAATACATATGTTAACTCAGAATTATCCTAGCTGTTGGACACCTTGAGGGCATATACTGGATGGTGATGTAATGAGGAGAAAACTGCTGAGTCTCCAGGCTTAAAGGCAGCTGAATGTTTGATTTCTATGTGCATGCAATGGATAACATACATGTTGAAAAAAAACGAAACAAAAAAAACAAAATATTTATTTTTCTCATGCATTTCAATTTTTTGAAAATCATTCATACATTCATAATTAGCTTTCTGAAACAATTACAATATTTTAATGTTAGCCTTTAAACCCAAAAATACAAAAAAACAGCAATTTTAGATCTACTCCTTTTTCAGCTCAACCTACCTCAAGGGCCAACTCCTCAGTCTCAAACTGTCTCTGGGCGACGCGGCTGGATCCGGGATGGTCGTGGTAGTACACTACCATAACGTCGTACTTCCTCATCAGGGTCTTGTAGTTCTTGGCGTTGAGGTTGTGTACGCGGTCCTTACCGTCATATTCAGGAAAGTCCAAGCTTTCCTTGGCCAGTGATTGCCCCCCAAATGACAGCAAGACTGCCACAAGCACCCACGTCCACTTCATGGCCTATCTTTGAAACAATTTCAATTTCCTCTACAGGTGAATGTACTACTGTATAACTTAGTGGGGTTAAAGAAAACCTTTTCTTGTAGAACCCTTTCCAATCCGCGTCACCCAGAAGAGAGCAGGACTAACTCCTGGATCCACCTTATTACAAACCCCACATGGGAAACTGGCAGTGAGGCCCTGGGCACTGGAGGGGCAGGGCTAAGTTTGACATAGGTGGGACAGTATCCGCCTATGTTGGGTGTAACTGAGTAGGGGTGAGGTGGTTGGTTGGGTGTCAACTTTGTGTGTAGGTGTCTTTAAGTCTTTGCTACATGTCTGCAAAACAGGGCAAGAGGGAGACAATGATGGCCCAACCAGTCAAACGCAAAAAAAAAGAAAGAATTGGAACTGAAAGGATGTCTTTGCTTTTCTCACCTTATGAAGAAGATAAATTATATGATAGATTTAGATCTGGCTGAAAATATAAGGCATCCTTCTCCCATATAAAGTGAAGGATGAAGTCTTGGATTCCAGCTAAAAATAATGGATGTAGGACAGAGAGGTACATATCAGGAGGGGCTGCAGCCGGTGTCTAATTTGCTGCTTCTGGCATTGGTGCAGTGTTAGAATGTGGAGCCGGGTCACTCAGGGACAGAAAGAGGGGAGAAGGGGGGTGCACCCTCTGAGGCGTTGGTGCAAAGGCATCACCTCGGCCTGTCCAAAGAAGTACAAGATGGATACGTGTCTGGTTCATTTTGCATTTTTGTCCCAAACAAAAGCATCCTGTCCAGCTATGCCTACAGACATAGGGGCCCCTGAAGACAACGGTGTCATGCAAAGGCATTCATCTTCCATGAACTTTTACACATATTCGTCCTACAGGCAAAACCTTGTTAAGTGTTTTCTGTTGGGCCAACACCCCTTTCAGAAAGTTTGACAGTCATATTTAGTTTGTTGCAATGCGTCTCTTGTGCCATAATAGGTTCCAAAGAAATAAAGGAACCTCACAGGGAAACAGGACAAGAATGATCTTCATGTAGTTAAATATTGTTAACAGTTTTCCTTGATAAGTTCATTTAACTTCTGGTCATAAACCAGATTATTGTGGTTAACTATCAGTCCTAAACTACAGATGGACCGTCCTTGACTATATCTCTACAGAAGACGCCAATTTATGAAACACAGGTGCTATTCACTTATTCAAAGTGGTATCAGAACATATATAGCGCGACATGATCGCAATGTAACCTAATGGTACCCAATGGCACAGCTGATGAGCTGATTAGACTTCTGCAACCGCACACATCAAATGTTGCTTGGGTCTGGTCACAAACCAGATTTACTGGTATCCTTCTGCACCGTCGGTCTGGAATTTCTAGGGAAACGTAGAAGTTTCCCGCCAAAGCGCAAGTGGGAGCCTATTCGAGAACTGACGAGAACTTCGGCGGACGGGTACGAGAACTTCTTTTTGGCATAAACCATCCAATTGTATCTCTGGTTGTTCCAAAAGAGTAAAAAAAAAAAAAAAACATCCCAGTCTCAAGACTAACAGGCTTCTTTTGTAAATGAGAACTCACGTTTTAGGGAAACTATCTGTGTAAATATAGGTTTTAATTAAAAAGAACAACAAAAACAAATACTTTGCTGCAACCAAAATGATTAATTTGTGTTTAGACATATTTTCATCAACTATGTCCAAAGAAATCCATCCCTACAGTAAAGATCCTGCTACTAGCACATTGCACACTAAAGGAGATGTGTACTAGGTTTTTTATTTTTCCTTCATACATATTATTTTCTACAATTTTCTCACCTTTCAGATGTTTCTCCTAACTTTATGTTCACTCTGCTTTTTCTCATCATTGTAGCTTCACCTGGCACCGTCTTGGAGGGATGCAGCTAGGCTGCTGCCATCAACATCTTCAATTACAGATAATAGAGTTGGGTCTATTTTTTAGTGTTTAGTTTTGTTTTTCTCCTAGACATAGTTATAGGCTTAACTTTTACTGTGACTCACTGTATGTTCTCTATTTCATCCCTTATGGCATAAAAAATGGCTTAGAGTTTGTCTGCTTAATTGTTTCTTTCCCAGGCACAGTCACCTGTGGAGCTAGTTTGCAATTACCTTTTCAAACAAAGAAAATATTGATTGATCCCTGCTTCAATGTCCCTTTTCTATGTCTCCTTCTCTTTCATTCAATGTGTGTAGGATGATGGGGGACATAGAGGCCACTTTCTGCCTCATTCTATTCTATTCTCCCATGCTGTAGTATTTGTTAAGTTTCACTCATAATTTTATGTTTTCGGCTGTGACACCATCCTAGATTGAAGTGTCAGATGTGCTGATGTTGGAGCTTGGCCTGTTTTTCAGTGTAGTCCTGTTTCTTTTGCAGTGACTAACTGTATGTGCACTTTTTGATCCTCTGACAAGAGAATCGGCTTGGAGCTCATCTGCCTGGCTGTGTGTTCCCTGGAAAGGGCCACCTGTGGAGCCAGTTGACAGCAACCTTTTGTGTCTGCTTCTATCTCATTGAACGCCAGTCGACCTTGAAAGAAGGCCGACTGGCACTGAGGCTGTTCTGTTGGATGTTTCTTTCTCTTAAAGGGGAGTTTTCCTCTCCACTGTCTCTACATGCATGCTCTGTGTTAGGGATTGGTGCAGAGTCAACAACCAAATGCAAGTGAAAATCATTGCAGCGAGCTCATCCAGAAGGAGCATGTCCTGCAAATCAGTGACTGGATGCATTCAGCTTGTTTTCCTTTAACCAATCTGACTGTATTATCTCTTTAAAGTGCCTTAAGAGGACATCTGCTGTGAACTAACGCTATATAAATACACATAAGTAAAACTGAGATGCATTTAGTTTGCTTGACTTCTGGCAGGTTTCTTTCCCTTTTGACATTTTTATTGACAGTCTTGCATAAAATCCAGATTTTGGGTAGTAGTTGTCCTGTTATCAGATTATCTCACCTAAGGTGCAGATCTCTCCTGCTCCTTCACAGCAACCATAGGACACTAAGAAATGCTGTGCTTGCCTGTCATGAATGAATAAATTGTAAAAAGGTGTAATTTTACTTACATTTCCTAGTAATGCATTTTTTGTGTCTATACAGAGAATTCAAAGTTTGAGGGATATAATTAGTTTCCAAAGCTGTGCTTGCTTGGTTTCATATTAAACACACAAATGCATTTTGTTCTTTTTTTCTGTAGTGAAACCGATGCCTGCTGTAGAAAAGCAACATGTTTGTGTTTCTGTTTGTGTGCTGACATGCTGGACCTGCAGCAATGATCCTTTTGATTTCTATATTCTCACTCAGTGCAGAAATTCAAGCCAAAATTCTTGGTTCTTGTGGTTACTGTAAACATCTAATAGAGTCCCATGAGTCAGAGGCTAAATGAGGTGGGAGATAGATTCGTGTCTCTTATTTACACCTCAGGTGTTGACAGATTTTAGATCAGTTATCTTTATACATTTTTTAATGGGCTTAAATGATATAAAATAAAAGTCAGTATGTGTGGCTGATAAACAGAATTTCACCATACTGTATATCACCATTTTCAATGTCGTTTTATATTTATGATGTATGGCAGTTACTTCAGCAGACCACTAGGAGGTGTTGTTTCACCTACAGTGATGTTAAACACCTGTTGCTATGACTCAGTAGCCATGGATGGCTTCTTAAAACTTGAAGAACATTCCAGAGATGCAAAGAGGATACTTTAAACATGTCACCCTCAAAGGTCAGCATGTTTTCAGATTTGGCCCTGAAACACAGACATATAGAATGAATAACGGTTGGACCCTCCTGGCTTTATACTGGAAACAGGTGTCAGAATCCAGAGTCCTGCTCTGCTCATCCAGCTTATAATGTAAATGATCACTCCTGATGTAACATTAATTATTTTTCTGTAATTAACCACAATTCAATTCAGATAAATGAACGTGCTACACTTGCAGAGAAAAACTAGAAGTGTTTTATGATAGACTGCCCCCTCTGTGTTTTTTGTTTTACCACTTATTCAAATTTATTTAATATTTTAAATACAAATATAATTCAATTCAGTATATTTATATAGCGCCAATTCACAACACGCGTCATCTCAAGGCACTTTGCAATTCACCAGATCATACAGTCAGGTTGATTCAAAGTTTTCTATCTAAGGAAAACCAGTTGTTTGCATCGACTCATTAACTTGAAGGCAATCCCTCACACTAAGCATGTAGCGACAGTGGAGAGGAAAAACTCCCTTTTAACAGTAAGAAACCTCCAGCAGAACCAGCCTTGGTGTGAGCGGCCATCTGCCGAGGCCCACTGGGGTTCAGGGAGACAGAAGCAGAGATACAGGCCTCAATGTTTCCCTTTTATTTGTGTCAAAGTGAAATGAACATGACTGACAGATGTCTCCACACTATCTAAGATATAGAATACATTTTATTACAGAATGAAGTTTTACATATAACCAGTTAAGAGAATTTCTTTCCCTCCTGCAAGAAACAAATTTGGGTTGGGTCACTGACTTGTGAAAACAACTAGTAAATGTATCATGTGATCACTTATCTTTTTTTTTTCTTCTTTATTGATAATAAAAGGGTTTACAAAGCAGAAAGATTAATAACACAAGTAAGTAACAGACAAGACAATAATGCCAGGGCATTATATAGCAAGCACAAGCAAATCTAAAAGCAAATAAATAAATAAATAAATAAAGGTATTAAAGTGAGAGCACATATGCATTGTCTTAATGGCTTTCTATTTTTTGAATACTGGATAGATTTAACATACTGTTTGAATTCCTCTTTAAGGGTTGAAAAGCGAGATTGCTGATTTGAGAATTTAGACTGTATATGATATTTGGGGAAAAAAAACAAAAAAAAACCTTTGGAATTTTAATTGATGACTCCCTCAACTTGAAACATTTTATTGATAAACTTGTGAAGAAAAATTAAAAGTTAAACTTGGCTTCTTCTTTCTTAATAAGACATGTTTTTCTTTTGGAGTAAAAAAAAAAAAGCGCCTTGTCTCTGCCACGTTTCTATCAGTCTTTGATTATGGTGACCTTTTTTTTTATAAAAATGCTACAGTACTTCTTCATATCTTCAAATGTTCAACTCCGTTTACCATGCTTCATTAAGGTTCATCACAAACTGTAGAGCCATGACACATCACTGTGACCTGTACTCTCAGGTGGGATGGCCTTCCTCTCTACCAGAAGGCAGTGTCATTGGTACATTTTTATTTCCAAGGTCCTTCTTGGATTACTGCACTCTTACATTTGTACCTTACACAAAAAAGCATGGCTTCTTATGCCCTGAGATCCTGAAAAAAAATGCAACAATTTTTTTGCATTTACTTAATTATATTTGGTTACTTTAACAGAATTGTTTCATGTTGGCAGGGTAGGACATTAAACAATTGTGTTGAAGTAACTACATATGATTAAGTAAATGCCAAAAAAGATTGCAGAGCTGTTGCTCACTGTACCTTTTGCCCACATAGAACTAGGGAAGAAAGCCTTTAGCTACACAGCTCCTTGTGGGTGGATTTTTTTTTTTTTTTTACAAAGAAACTGGAAGTTGACTGAGTTTTATCTTTAAACGCTTTTAACTTGAAAGTGAAAGAATTTGAAGCAGCCTCAATGATCTGTAATTGTTTTACTTGATATGTTATTTTTATGTACCTTTCATTTAATTTAATGTATCTCTGTTTATTATGAAACTTTGGTGCCTCTTGGCCAGGACTCCCTTGAAAAGAGTTTTTTAATCTCAATAGGATTTTTTTTTTACTGGTTAAATAAAGAAAATAAATAAATAAAAACTATTAGATTGTTTCATATAAAAAAATGTTTTGTTCTATTACCGGTAATTGGATAAGAGAAGTATGGAAGAGGATTAGGGCCAAAGTTAGGAAAAAAGTCAGAATTCTTCTGACTTTTTTCTCAAAATTCTGTCTTTAATCTCAGAATTCTGACCTTAATCTTAGAATTCTGACTCTAATCTCAGAATTCTGACCTTAATCTTAGAATTCTGACTCTAATCTCAGAAGTCTGACTTTAATCTCAGTATTCTGACTCTAATCTCAGAATTTTGACAGCTAACAAACATGTTAGCATCAAGCCGTGGCCATGTCTGTGAAGCTGAGTGCTACCACATCTCTTCCTTCATGGTGCCCATCTACATTACGATCCAAAATTCCAAGATTAAGTCAGAATTCTCAGATTAAGTCAGAATTCTGAGATTAATCTCAGAATCTCAGACTTGTTTCCCATTTATATGAATAATCGAAAAGTCATCCAGATTTTGCCAGAAAATACATAAGAAATTGCATGACCAGAATAAATGACAGTGATCTTCTTGATAGTGTTGGCAGAAGGAACAGTTCATGTCAATGTCTTTTTTATCCTTGAAGGAAAAACTTGCAGGGATAAAAACGATGGATTATCTTTAAAGAAACTTCTTTAATCTTCTTAATAATCAAATATTTAGACGGAAGACATGTGGTCGCTAATCTGCTAAATGGAGCCAGAAATGTGAAGTCACCTTTTAGGAAGTAAATCAAATTCTGCTAAAAAACATTAAATTAGATTAAAAAAAAAAACAAGAAAAAAAACAACATTATTTTATTATATTTAAAGTAAGAATATAAGTCTGTATGTATGTGCATATACACACACATACTAATTTATATGTCAGTTTGTATATTGATTGATAATATGCAGATTTGTGTATACCATTGAGGTATGTATAAATAACTTCCCTCTGACCTCATTGATAACCACACTCCTGTATGCTAGGAAGCAGTAAATGCACGTTAAGTTGGTTGCCATTCGCCAATAAAAAAAAAAAAAACATAAGAAGAAGATTTTTGATTTGATTTTTAACAAAACATTTATTTAACAATGATTCATCAAACAAACAGTTAAAAAACTCAGGTCATCAGGACATCATTATAAAAGCAGCTTGTTATATTTCAGCTCTCCTGACTCAGAAATGGTGCACAACACATTGTTAAAACCCCACAGTTGTATAAAACCCTTCNGAAGAAGAAGAAGAAGAAGAAGGGGCGGGGTTATATGAACTCGTTCCGGTATGGGCGGAGCTAATGGGGTAACTTTCATAACATACTCCAGGACGCTACGAACTAATACATAATTGGAACAATCAACGGACGTTTTCACCCTCTAAATAGGAGGCTAAGGTCAGACTTTAAATTCTCAGCCCCTGTTTAAGTATTTGAGTCACATATTTATCTAATTTTAACGGCTCTTTAGTTAAATCTGAAGGGAATTTTCGCTATTTAATTCTGGTGTTTTGACCCATAACTATTTTTCTGCTTAATACTTATTTTTTATAATGTTGAAACCTCATGATGAACAGATTAACCATTTCTTTCCCATTAATTTGGTAATACCATCGCATAATAAATGATAAGGAATCCTTCCTTTGACAGATGGCCTCAGCTGTGGCCAACAGAGCCATAGGAGCTATTGTTGGATCAGCTGTTGCAGATGCTGCAGGTAAAAGTTAACCTGCAATATTAAATTGCTTCACCATCCTTCTACATCCTAAGAAATTATTCAGTAGGAGTTTTTTTTTTTTTATAATATATTTTCTAATTGTAATTTGATTTACATACACTGCATCTCTATGTGATTTGAGATGCTGTAAATTTGACATGCATTTCCATCAGATCCAATTAGAAATTGTATATGATTTATTTTTCTTAGCCCAGCCGCTCCACTGGGTGTATGATCTCCAGAAACTAAAGGGGATCTTGGCTGAGGATCCACACCCGGAGTTCCGCTCTGAGTCTGCCAATCCGTTCTATAGGAGGAAGACGGGCCAGCAGAGCTGCTATGGAGACCAGGCTTATGTCCTGCTTGAGTCCCTTTCAGAATGTGGAGGTCTAATAGATTTTCCTTTTTTATCTTGGAAATAAGTTGCATTAACCACTCATTATAATGATTTGAAACACAATTAAATCCTCTTCATAGAGAGAAGTTAAAGATTAAGACGTATCCCTTTTTAATACACCTATGTGACATTTGTTGTTTTCTGTTTCTTTCCAGGACTTAATGTTGACGATCTGAAACAGCGCACACTGAAATTCTTCGGGCCAGGTTCGGAGTATGACACTCCCGTCAATGATCCTTACCGAGATCGTGGTGGTAAGAAATCTGTCCAATCAGTATGGATGAAGGGTTTTAACGAATTGTTGTTTTTGTTTTTTTATAAAGCTATTTCTGAATCTTCACAAATGTGATGTTGATTAATGTTGTCATTTGTTTATTTTTTTTCCAGGCCCAAGACCTCAGCTGCCTATTGAAGGACCATGGAGACATGCAAGCTTGAAGGGCTTCATAAAGAACATTGATGCCGGCAAAGAGGAGACAGGTAAACGATGTTTACTCGTTGGTAATTTGACCTTAACAAGCAGGATGAGTCTAAGCAGCAGGTTGTGTTTGTTGCAGGCTGTGAGACGGACTGTCAGATTGATGGCATCACCAAGCTGGCTCCTATCGTGGCTTTTTATGCAGGAAAACCTGACATGTTGGAAAAGGTTGAACAGGCAATCAGAGTCACCCAGAACAACGATGAATGCGTTACTGAAACTCTGGCAGCAGCAAGGTGAGTACATCTGGAAGTAACACTTGATTACATTACAACTGTGCATCTTCCATATTTCATAAAACTACAAACTTCAGTGTATTTTTATTTGATGTGACAAACACAAAGTTGATTATTATGGGGATTGAATAAGGGACATTTTATATGACTTTTGAACATATTTTCCAAATATAAACACCTTAATATAATGGATGAATAAACAGATTAGTGCAACCACCTGCCTCCAGAAGCTACCTAACAGATGTCCATCTGTGTATAATATTTACCGTCTAACAGTATAAGATTTTTTACAGAAGAAGAACTAAGGTGGAAAGAACTACAGTTAAAAGCAGGAATGTAAACAGCTTATCGAGCCTGTTGAGAGCAGTGATGATTATAAAGTCTGACAGCTGCTAGGAAGAAGGGTCTGCAGTCATGCTCCTTCGTACACCTACGGTGCAGCAGGCTGATTCATCATTCAGCCAAGAGGCCTCTGATAACTGAAAACTAGTGAGGGGAAAAATCTTTTGAGAGGACAACTTCAACAAATCCGGTCTTTCTTGAAGAGAGGCAAGAAGAAAGACCTGAGAAAATCGGTTTACACAAAAACCAGACAGGAAACAGCAATAATATAAACAGGGACTGTTAAAAAAAAGAAACTGTTAAGCCTAGATTGAAGTCATCCTGTTTAATTGAAAACACTGCATATCACCCTGAACATAACATCCCCTCATTGGAAAAAAACCCAGCAAGCTGGTCAGATGAGCTGGGAAGGTTTCATCCCTCATACAGACAGAACTACAAGGAAATGAGGCAGAGTGGTCCGGTCAACATCCAGACCTTCTTTTATCTGTTGTATTCCATCCAGGTTGACTGAACTTGAGCTATCTTGTAATGAAAATTTGTTAAAAAGTCTGGTCTAGAAGTGCAACGCTGGTAGAGATGGATCCCATTAGACCTGCTGTTGTAATCAGAATCAGAATCAGGTTTATTGCCATTGTTAGTGAAGGAGTTCACAAACTAGGATTTTTTTATGGTACAATCGTGCAACATGAAACATATAATATGGAATAGGTAAATAAAATTATAAAAAATATCTAAAACACTGTGGGTATAAGGCATGCAATAAAATAGACTAATATATACACTTAAGATAAAAATATGGATATAAAATATAGAAATGCGTGCAAAAGGTAGTTCTGCATTGTAGACTCCTTCAGGGGGATAAATACACATGCACACAACACTTCTATTCATTTGCTTGATGAAAATAATATTAAAAAAATCTAATCTGACTATTATTTTCATTAGGCCTGAGTCTACTCCCCCTAAAATCCTCCTTTAGTTTATACTAATATGACCATATGAAAATGTCTGAGCATCATGAAATCTTTTGCTAAGATAACAAACCACATTTTTGCCTTAGGATTCTGGAGCATTTCATCCTGACCGGTCCGGATCCTAAAGCTTTAGATGTGGTGCTAAATCAACTCAATGACCCCAACAGAAAGCAGCCCCAGGACTTGGACAAAGCAGTGATCAGTAAGCCAGATCTGCTGTATTGTTGCTTCCTTCCTCAAGTCATGAGACTGAATCATGGGGTCAAAGCCAAGATGCTTCCTCATACTAAGTAGAGATTATGAAGTATCTGTATCAATGTTACACCTCCTAATTTAAAGATAAAAAGCTTTTTTTTAAACACTCTTATTGATTAGTAATAATCGAAAACAAGCTCTTTTTTAAAATTCCTCCCAATCTGCTGCTTTCAGGTCACATTCATAAAGTGAAGGAGACTCTATCAAAGTCTCCACAGGAGCTGATCCCCACTGTTTTCCCCAACACCTGAGGTATATTTAACCAAGTTCCACTAAAGCAAAAGCTAAACTTGATTATCATCCAACCTGAATATGATCCGATGGTTAATAGGGTGTGTTGCTTGTTCCAGGTTTGCCAGGTGCATTCCAGGCAGCGTTGCATGGAGTTCTGACAGCCAAACAGTTTGAGACGGCCATCAGAGACACCATGAGCTGTGGGGGGTGCACCTGCAGCAGAGCCTCCTTTATTGGAGCATGCGTTGGAGCCCAGGTGGGACTATCACTTAATTTAACATGCATTTTCTCACACTCACATTTATGTCTGATCATGTTTATTTATTTATTTATTTATTTTTTCCAGATTGGGCTTGAAGGAATCCCGGTATCTTGGATGAGCAAAACCTCACGATGCAACTCTGTGGTGGCGTACGCCAAGAATATTACCAAACACCTGTAATGCTGTAGTTCACAGTCTGAGGTGGCCGAGAGCATCATGATAAACTGTTTGGCTCTGGCAGAGCTGTTAGTGAAGGCTTCTGTCTAAACTTAGGTGCGGCAGGAGCCTGAAGGTTCTGTCTCTGGTAGAGTTTAACAGGTTGGTTCAGATGTTCTGGAAATATAGGTTCTCTTTTTGTTTGTTTGTTTTTTTCATAAGTAATTTGAAAATGAATTGAAGTCTCGATCAGAAGCAGTATGTATTTTCACCAAGGACAACTTTAATGTAGACTAAAATTCTGTTTCTTTAAGCCTTGATTTAGGCACATGGAGCCACATCGATCAAATAAAGCCATCTTTCTTTACTAAACAAATAAAACACTTGAAGGGGCCAATCAATTAACATCCATCAGCTTCCTGTTTTTATCAAATGTGTAATTTTGATATGTTTACCTTCCAAAACATTATTAGTCTAACTGTGGATCAACAGGAAAAATGTATACTCTGCACTTATACAGTATGAACATATGTACACCTACCTTGATCGATAGAAAGCTCTTTGATGGTCTTAATTGTTGAAGTGGGTTTCAGTCCTCTTTTAAGGGAAGTTTCAAAATAAACATTTGATAATCAGGTTCTTTGCTAATAAAGTCAACCATGCTTTTAAAATCTCAAATCTCTCTCTCTCTCTCTGCCTTCTATTGAAATTATTTTTATATTTCCCCAATGAGAAACTCTAGGGTTTAATTTTCTTGTACCCAAAAGACAAGCAAGGTAAACTATTTTTATAGCTCTATAAGATATAAAACAAAAATAATACTTAGGTAATTAAGGTCAACAAAACAATTTTTGATTAATCAAAGATGCATTTGTTTAACTTAACCATTAAAGCAATTTGCATAAAGCTAGATGCTATAAAGAAGCCTGTTATTCTAACATAAACATTATTTTAAAATTCAGTATGACGCATTATTTATGGGGACTCTTTTAAAAAAAGTGTCAACGAATGGATAATGCAAAAAAATATATATAGATTGGGTAATGATTACATTATTAAAGACACATAAAAAAGTAATGGAAAATGACAGTTTAAAGCATAAATACATATATCATCCATTAAGGAGACTGAGGAGCAATGGAATAATTATAGTGTTTATTATCAAAATCTGACAGATGCTGCATTGTCTATTTACCTGTAAAAAAAAAAAACACAGTGAACCAACACCAGGAGATGAGCATTCATCACTGACTGATTGAAGCTTTGGACACCCGGCTTGGATGCTTTGCTTCTCCATTCCTTCTCCAAACTCCAGGACCGCAATTAACATTATGCAAAGTTTAGTTTAACTTATAAGGAAAAAGAAATCCAGACCGAGCATCGGTCAACTCCAATTTCTATCTAATTAAATAGTTCTACATAAGAAATTTCTGACCTTATATATGAAGCAGCGAAGGTTGAATGCCAGGACTGCTATAGACCTTGTCTAGTTTGTGATGTAAAGCCTGTTACAATCAGCATATTCTAAGTTTCTAAGTTTCCTATATGTCCCGAATGCAGACTTGTATTTTTACAGTTAATTCAATCTATTCCTACTGGTGTTAATTTGTTTAAAACTAATTTCTACGGAAGAGGATTAGGGGCACTGAAAAAAT